>NW_021248343.1:1719-2837 GCF_002162155.2 Triticum dicoccoides | reverse complement strand
GACGGGCGGCGGTGGCGCGCGGCGACGACGACGACGGGCGGCGGGGGCGACGAGGGCGACGGCACGGTGGCGCGGCGGCATCGGCGTCGTCGAGATCGAGACTCGCGTGCGCGAGAAGTGGAACGAATTAGTGGCGACGATAACTGATTTTTCGTAAGTGTAGTATATATAGGATGGGCCTTTAGTACCGGTTGGTGGCTCCAACCGGTACTAAAGGCCAATTTTGGCCAGCCCAAGCGACGGGAAATGAGGGCCTTTAGTACCGGTTGGTGGCTCCAACCGGTACTAAAGGGCAACACATTAGTACCGGTTGGAGCCTCCAACCGGTACTAATGCCCGTGCGCTGCCACCCGCAGTGCGCTACGTTTAGTCCCACCTCGCCGAGCGAAGGGCAGCCGCACTGGTTTATAAACCCAGCCACGGCTGCCCTTGCGAACTCCTCTATATAGCAGGCTTCTGGGCCTAACTAGGGCGCGCTGCCCTGTGAGCCTGCTGGCCCTACTGGGCATGTATTTGCACACCCAAGGTCTGGCAGGCCCACCGGGCAGCGCCCCAACATGTTTTTTTATAAAAAATTTCTTTTCTGCATTATTTATTTTCTTCTATTTATTTTTGAGTAATTTTTTATATAGTTATTTCTTTCCTACTTTATTTTTTTCTTCTATTTATTTCTGAATAGTTTTTTTTGCTGTATTTAGTTTCTTCGTGAATTTTTTTGCTTTACATAATTTTTTTTCTTTTCTGCATTATTTATTTTCTTCTATTTATTTTTGAGTAATTTTTTATATAGTTATTCCTTTTCTGCTTTATTTTCTTCTTCTATTTTTTTCTGAATAGTATTTATTTTCTCCTATTTATTTTTGAGTAATTTGTTTATATAGCTATTTCTTTTCTACTTTATTTTTTTCTTCTATTTATTTCTGAGTAGTTTTTTTTGCTGTATTTAGTTTTTCTTTGTGAATATTTTTGCTTTATATAATTTTTTTCCTTTTCTGCATTATTTATTTTCTTCTATTTATTTCTGAGTAGTTTCTTCTTCTTCTTCTTCTTCTTCTTCCTCCTCCTCCTCCTCTTCTTCTTCTTCTTACTCCTCTTCTTCTTCCTCCTCTTCTTCTTCT
>NW_021248343.1:0-531 GCF_002162155.2 Triticum dicoccoides | reverse complement strand
GTATTAATTCAACTAGTTCAACTAAATATTTACTAAAAATAAACTAGTTATATTAATTCAACTAGTTCAAACTAAGCATATACTAAAAATAAACTAGTTTTATATATTAATTCAACTAGTTCAACAAAACATTTACTAAAAATAAACTAGATCGATCTAACATAACATTTCTAACATTTTAAAAATAAACTAAATAGTTCTAATTCATCTAAACATTAGAAAACAGAAAATAAGTAAAAAAATATGTGTGTGTGTAGTGTGTGTGTATATGTGTGTACGTACGTACATGCATGTGTAGTGTACGTGTAGTGTGTGTGTGCGTGTGTTTGTGTGTGTCTGTGTGTCTGTGTGTGTGTAGTGTGTCTGTGTGTGTGTCTGTGTGTGTTTGTAGTGTGTGTGTGTGTGTATGTGTATGTGTATGCGTGTGTGTGTGTGTGGAGCGGGCCGGGCGCGTACGGGCGGTGGGGGCGGCGACGACGGGCGGCGGGGGCCGGGGACGGCGACGAGACGGGCGGCGGCAGCCAGGGACGG
>NW_021248342.1:0-672 GCF_002162155.2 Triticum dicoccoides | reverse complement strand
CCCCAAAAACCACACCTCCTCTCCAGCCCATTCCCCCACCTTTCGATCCCCTAGCCCGCATCAAGCGTCCCCTAGTTTGCTGGAAAGCCATGGTGCGCCGCAAGATCACGTACTACAAGATGCTGATGCCGGAGCGCCACGCAGAAATCCCGACGACGGTCGGCGCCACACACATCCGTTCCAAAGCTCACTTTGCAGCGGGCCAATCCTCGAGTTGTCTGGAGCCAAGCTACGAGGAGGAGGAAGCCGATTCAATGTTCATGGCGGAGGTCACGGTGCAGAAGGACCCCAATGAGTATGAGACAATGGACGTCGACTTCGTGCCGGCGTCCGGGTCCCCCATGGTGCAGGCGGACTAGCGGTTCAACCTGGCGATACTAAAGGAGGACTGGGAGGCATAGTCTCAACTCGACGCGGAGCGCGCGCATGCCGCTGCCATCGAGGCTCTCCTGCAGGCAGAACTGGACGTCGTGGATGTGAACCGGGCGGCAGAGGCTCAACTTGACGTGGAGCACGCTGATGCCGCTGCCATCGAGGCCCTCTTGTAGGAGGAATCGGACGTCCTGGACTTGAACCAGGCGGTGGAGGCTCAACTCGACGCGGAGCGCACGGATGCCGCTGCCATCGAGGCCCTCCTGCAGGTGGAACCGGACGTCCTGAACATGAACCGGG
>NW_021248341.1:0-925 GCF_002162155.2 Triticum dicoccoides | reverse complement strand
AGCAAGCCTACGAAAGAATTAATCACCCCCGATGGTGAGCATCATGGAATTGGCAATGAAGAAGGGTTGGCGATGATGATGTCGACGGATCCCCTCTTCGGAGCCCCGGACGAACTACAGATTAGCCCTCCCAATGAAGAACAGAAGGTGGCGACGACTTCGTATCGTAAAATGCGATGCAACTTTTTCTCTTGTTTTTTCTTGAGGAAAAGGAATTTATAGACTTGAGATCAGGGTCAACAGAGCCACGTGGGTCCCACAAGGTAACAAGGCGTGCCTAAGGAGGGTGGCCGCGCCCTTTTGCCTTGTGGGCAACTGGTGGCCCCCCTCGAGTGGACCCTCGCTCCAGTATTTTTTATATATTCCATAAAAATCTCCAAAAAGTTTTGTATGATTCCAAAAACTTTTATTTCTGCATAAAAACAACACCATGATAGTTCCGCTGAAAACAATGTCAGTTCGGGTTAGTTTCATTCAAATCATGCAAATTCGAGTTAAAAAACAAGAGAAAAATTGTTTTGTCCTACCCTCTCGTGGCAGCGGGGGTCCTTAAGGAAACTAAGGGATATGAAGGCCTCCTTTTAATAGAGAACCGGAACGAAGCATTAACACATAATGAATATATGAACTCCTCGAATTACAGTCAACCCCGGAGAGTATCCCAAACAATTGTCACTATGGGGTGTACGGATCAGAACAATAATAAGTGCATATAACTAGGAGATAGGATCAAAAATTCAAATATATTCATGAAAACATAAAAAGGGTTCAGATATAAAATCATGCCACTCGGGCCCTAGCGACAAGTATTAAGCATGGCAAAGTCATAGCAAAATCAAACACAGAACGTAGTGGATACTAGGGATCAAGTCCTAACAAACTGACTCGATTACGACGATAAATCTCATCCAACTCCATCGTTGTC
>NW_021248340.1:0-384 GCF_002162155.2 Triticum dicoccoides | reverse complement strand
CCGTGATCGATGCCCCCTCCGGCGGAGCTCCGAAACAGGCCCCAATATGGGATCTCGTGGATACAGAAAGTTGCGGCGGTGGAATTAGGGTTTTGGCTCCGTATCTGATCGTTTGGGGGTACGTAGGTATTTATAGGATGAAGGAGTACGTCGGTGGAGCAACAGGAGGCCCACGAGGGTGGAGGGCGCGCCTGGGGGGGGGGGTAGGCGCGCCCCCCTACCTCGTGGCCTCCTGTTTCTTTTCTTGACGTAGGTTCCAAGTCTCCCGGATCATAATCTTCCTAAAAATCATGTTCCCGAAGGCTTCATTCCATTTGGACTCCGTTTGATATTTCTTTTCTTCGAAACCCTAAAACAGGCGAAAAACAGCAATTCTGGGCTGGG
>NW_021248339.1:0-972 GCF_002162155.2 Triticum dicoccoides | reverse complement strand
ATGTGGAGGATGTAATGCTCAATCTAGACTCCAGGGTCTGTTCTTCCGTCGTATGCCTCTATGTTTACGGGTTTGAATCCCGCTGGGAATTCGTGATCCAGCACCTCATCGGTGAAACACAGGGGGTTTGCGGCACCCCTATATTTGGGTGTGCCGTGATGTTCGGATATTTGGCGTGTTCCATTGCTTGGAAGAGCTTGCTTTCTCGGCCCATAGATGGACCTAACTGGGCCATCCTTTTGATGCGAATCCTTATGCGGATCGTGTGCCGGATTGTGTGCCGCGCCGCTTGCCGCTCCATGTTTGCCATGTGGTCGTCTATCCGACCAGGCGGCCTCTTTGTTCTTTGATTGCGGGGGCTCTACGGCCTCCTCATCGAATTCGGGCTGTAGTTTGCGCTTCGGGTAGCTCTTTGTTTGGCGACCGTTGAGTACTTTGCTCCATCTGATTCTGAGTGCATCTTCCGCTGTTTTGAGCTTCCGCTTCTGCTTTTTCAGGCTACGCACAGTGGCGACGAGATTTTTGTGGAGGTTCTTCTGCTCCAACAACTTGTCCGGCGTGAGATCGTCCAGACTGTTATCTTCGCCGGGGACGGGTTGTTTATCCAAGTTGTCCTATTCGGACGGTTGCTCGATAGCATGTTCGTCGTCCACCGGTTCGCCCTGCTGTCTTTGTGGCTGGGTCTGTGTGGCTGCCATCTTTGTCGAGGCGGGACTTGGTGCGGCATTTACGTTGCCGTTTTGACTGCTTTTCGAGGGATTTATCCTTCGTAGCGTCCCGTTGTTCCTCGTCGTCACTTCCTTTAGGTGTATCCACCATGTATAAATCATGGGATGAGGTGGTTGTCCAGTATCCTATAGGTGCTGGTTCATGGTTGTTTCCTACACCGTCGTCCATACCGTCGATGTCTTCGGAGTCGAAATCGAGCACGTCGTTTAAGCTTTCGACAGTGGCTACAAAGTGGTTGGTGGG
>NW_021248338.1:0-516 GCF_002162155.2 Triticum dicoccoides | reverse complement strand
CGCACAATTTTCAAAATTAACTAAAAACCGTAAGGAATCCCAAAAACATTTCAACATATGAAAGTTGCGCCTCGTCCGTAGCTTTCCAACGGCGTATCATAAGCCTCGTTTCGACAAACGGTTCAAAAACTGGAGTAAAAGCACTACCGAAAATTGCAAAAATTTGAAAGTAAATTTAAAATTGCTCTTAAACCGTAGCGAATAAGAGAAAATAATAAATATCGAAATGATGCGCCTCGACGATATCTTTCCAACGGTGTATCGTTTGCTTCATTCCGACAAGCGATTTACAAAAAAAGCTCGCTGCCATTCGTCGTGAGCCGCACCGTTTTTGAAACTGCTCTTAAACTATGATGAATCTTGAAACGTGTTCAACATGGCGAAGTTGTGCCTAATCTATAGTTGTTCAACGATATATTACACACGTCATTCCGATAAATGGTTAAAAAACTAGAGCGAAAATGATGCCGAAAAAACACCGCGTGCACTTGTTTCCGACACGAAGTTCACTAGTCT
>NW_021248337.1:0-2460 GCF_002162155.2 Triticum dicoccoides | reverse complement strand
ATTCCCCGCTGATACACGAAGAACCCGAGAAGCTTGCCAGAGGGGACTCCAAACACGCACTGCTCGGGGTTAAGCTTGAGGTTGATCTTGCGCAGATTTGCAAAGGTTTCGTCTAAATCTTGAATCAGAGTAGCCTTGTCCTTGCTCTTGACCACTATGTCATCCATGTGGGCTTCCACATTTCTGTGTATCTATGGCTCAAAAGCAACATGGACTATCCTTGCAAATGTTGAACCAGCATTCTTTAAACCGAAAGGCATCTTTATGAAACAATATGTGCCACATGGGGTGATGAATGCGGTCTTCTCCTCATCTTCTTCTGCCATGAAGATCTGATGGTATCCTGAGTATGCATCAAGAAACGAAAGCAAGTCACATCCAGCTGTGGAGTCAACAATCTGGTCAATGCGTGGCATGGGAAATGGGTCTTTGGGACAAGCTTTATTGACATCGGTAAAATCGATACAAAGCCTCCATTTCCCGTTTGCCTTACGCACGACTACAGGATTGGCCAACCACGTAGGATGGAGCACTCCTCTGACAAGGCCTGCTGCTTCCAGTTTCTTGATTTTTTTCTGCAATGAATTCTTGGCGCTCCACTGCTTGTTTCCTGACTTTCTGCTTGATGGGCCGCGCATGAGGACAGACGGCAAGATGGTGCTCGATTACTTTCCAGGGAACACCGGGGATGTCAGACGGTTGCCACGCAAACACGTCGATGTTCGCCCGCAGGAAAGCAACAAGCGCGCTTTCCTATTTAGGGTCAAGAGTGGCACTGATGGTGAAGGTACCACCAGTGCCGTCCTCCTTGGCGGACACCCTCTTGGTCTCTGGTGGATCTGCCATTGTCTTCTTACACTTGCCGGTGGAGCTCGATGGTGCGTCCTCGACGGTAGCGCAGCACTCCGAAGAGGTGCGCTTGCCGGAGTGGGCATCAGAGCTCTTGCCGGACTTGGTCTTCTTCTTCCCCCCGGGAGCTTCAGCAGCAAGTGACTTGCGATCTGCTGCGGCTGCTGCTTCCCGGTAGATCTTGTCGGCGCAGATAAGAGCATCCTTCTTGTCGCCAGGGACAGAGATGACACTTATCGGGCCTGGCATCTTGAGCATGTTGTATGCATAGTGAGAGGCTGCCATGAACTTGGCAAGTGCTGGACGGCCGAGTATCCCATTGTAAGGCAATGGAAAATCAGCAACGTCAAAGGTGACCCTCTCAGTCCTGAAGTTCAACTCGCTGCCAAATGTGACCGGCAACGTGATCTTTCCCTTCGGCTTGCTCCTCCCCGGATTGATTCCTTGGAATGTGCCGGTCTCCTCGAGCTCGTTGTCAGGGATCTGGAGTTTCTAGAGCACCGCGAAGGAGATCAGGTTCAAGCCGGCCCCGCCGTCAACTAGCATCTTAGTGACCTTGAGGTTGCGGATAGTTGGCGAAACCAACATCGGCAAGCACCCGACCGCAGTTATGCGATCAGGGTGGTCCTCAATGTCAAAGATGATAGGCGTGCTGGACCATTTCAGAGGCCTGCGTGACTCTACGGATGGTTCTGCTGCATTGACTTCCCGCATCCACTGTTTGAGCTGGCGGTGTGAAGTATGTAGAGAAGCACCGCCATCAACGCACAGGACCTCTGTGGCTTTCTGAAACTCCTGCTCATCGGTCTCATCATCATCCATATCTTCATCGTCGTCGTCATCTTCATCCTTGTCATGGCCGCGGGGAGGTCTGTCTCCTTGTCGCTGCTTGGCCTTGCCGTGGCGTCCTCCTCGGCCGGGATGTTTCTTGCCAGCTCCTCCAGCACCTTCCTGGGCCTTCTCCTTGTCGCACCGCTCGTACTCAGCTTTCTGCTGCTCGACAAGCTGCTAGACCTTCTTGCAGCTCTGGAGGTCATGGCCCTTGGTGCGGTGGATCTTGCAGTACTGCTTGTTGGTGCCGTCCTGCTTGTCGGCGGCCCCCAAAGCTTGGATATCCTTGACGGAGCTACCAGCTTTAGCTTTCTTGGTGCCACCTCCGTTGCCGGACTGCTCAACAACTAGCACCTCTTTGCCTTTCTTCTTCCTGTTGTTCCGCCGCCGGCCTTTCTTTGCCGGGGCAGCATCCTCACTGTCAGATCCTCCTGCTCCCGTATTCTCTTTGGGGAGTCTCCTCCCTTCTTCAGCACGTGCACACTTGTCGGCCAGGGCATATAGCTCACTGACGTCTCTGATCTTGCACGTCGCCATCTCCTCCCGCATCCTGCGGTTTTGCACGTTCTGATGAAACACACTGATTACCGTGGCAGGGTGGACATCTGGGATGTTGTGCTGTACACGGCTGAATCTCTGAATGTACTTGCGCAGGGGTTCTTCTTCCTTCTGGGCGAGCAGATGAAGATCGCTTTATTGGCCATGAGGCTTGTGGCCGCCTGTAAAGGCGCCGACAAACTGATGGCATAGATCTGCCCAGGAAATTATGGAGTTGTCCGG
>NW_021248336.1:0-1400 GCF_002162155.2 Triticum dicoccoides | reverse complement strand
TTTCTTCAACACACACTACACAAGAATATCCCTTTGGAACGAACTAAGGCAGACAAGCTTTTATCTTCCAACTCTCCAAGTTGTTGTCTAGCTTAACCAACTAGCTCAGGGATATCTAACACCGATTCTTGGAGAGAAGGTGGTTCACAAGAAACCAACTTGATCACGAGCTCAACATAGCGGTCAGGTGACAACCTGGTAATACTTCCGAGAAGACCTTCGGAAATCACGATCCACCGATATGTTACTAAGCTCGAGAACAATCTTGCTTTTCAGGGCAAGATGATATGATCAAATGAGCGAGGACTTGACAAAATCCTAACTCATCAATCAAAGAGTGCACCAGAAAATAAGGACTAGGTAGCATGATCAATCTTAGAATGGTGATTCAATAACCAACATACTAAGAATAAGATTATTGTCCATTAACTACCAAGCAATGGGGTTGCTAGGAGTATTGAGTGCATACATCATGATTCACTTGTCGGCACTCCGGCTGCAACAACACGGAACCGAGGAATGAAAAAGGATGACGAGAAGTATCACTATGTCAAGAATTCACAAAAGGTGGTGCAATTCTCATGAAATTCCTGTCATAAAGAAGGTAATACTTCAGGGTAGAGCAGACCAGAAGCTGGATTGTAACTTGATCTGCGGAACACAACTACTTTGACCCAATCCTAAATATGGATGAGGTACTGGAGTTTGTTTCTCCAAGTCATTCAGGACAGAATGGCTTGACGTACCACAAGGGTAATAGGCATTGATAAACGAATGCATGCATACCCTTGGTATCAATTGATAGACGAGGGTCAGAATGCAACTAAAGAGAGCAACTCAAAGGAACATGCGATTTTCTGAGTTGTGGATGTATGGTTTAGCATGTCGAACGAATTCCACATATTTCTTCCGGATAACCCATGTAGAAAGGTAGAACTGGCAGAGTCACAATGTAGAATCGAGAACCCATCGAGAGCACTCTGAATGTGATCTTTCGATCAGCGAGGAACATCTGCCATAAGCGGTTCATAGTATTTGGAAGAAAAGAATACCACGAACATCGAGGACTAATGCAAAGATTACTAATATCCTGAAGGAACTAGCAAATACTATCAACATGAAGTAAGTAGGGTGAATCTCGGGTTCAAAAACCCAGGAACAGAATACCTACTACTAAGTAGCATCACGGGATGCTTTCGAGACTGATGGCCAGAATCATCACACTGGGAACACAAAACGTTGCTAGGTTACTAGGTGACTCCCTAAATACCTAGGGTCATAATAGTAACTCCAACATAAATGTCAAGGCAACAGGGTACCTCAACTCACTGATTAGTGTGGTTAATCTGGCCCAAAGGAACATTGAAACGGAAGGAAAGAATCTGCAAGTGCATCAGACT
>NW_021248335.1:0-990 GCF_002162155.2 Triticum dicoccoides | reverse complement strand
CCCCATGATTCATGTTGAACATCAACCTAGTGTTGAAAACCTTGTAAGCAATGCCTTCGTGTTCCGTTCATGAAGCTTATGCTTGGATGAAAGAAGTGACTTTCTCCAAGTTCAGGTGCATTAGGTGTAAGTTACCGCCATGAATTTGAGAAAGGTTTGTTTTGTTTCCCTTGGAATCATCCCAAATCGGTCATGCATACGTACGAAGTATCCCAAACCTTTTTTTGAATTTTTTTGCCTCTAGATCTTGAAAGCCCCGTAACTTTTTTTGTGTTAGGTTTTTGGGGATTTTGAAAATGTTTAATGGGGTTCCCCCAGTTAAATTCGGATGTAACTTTTCGAGTAGATGATTTTTCATATATAAAACTTTTTAATCCGAGTTCGTATGCAAAAGTTATGCCCATTTTACAAATTTCCAGAGATATTTTGCAAATAAAGTCGAAATTTATATTTGTAAATTTTCCCAACAACTAGACCACATATGACATGGCAAACTTATTTTCTTTTATTTTTTTTGAAATTTTTATCATTTTTTAATTTTTTTTTAAATAATGAAAAGGCGGTCCACAGGGGGGGGTTTCTTGTAAGCCACCCTTTCTCCATGAATCTGTGTCGGATTCCTTGAGCTAGTTGGTTAAGCTAAACAACAACTTGGAGAGTTGGAAGATAAAAGCTTGTCTGACTTAGTTCATGTTAAGGGATATCTTTTGTGCGTGTGTGTGTGTTGAAGAAAGATGATATCTCCATTGATTGGTCTTCGTGATCAGTTGTTGGATCTATTGCCTTGTCAAGACTTTGACTTGAGTATGGGCTATCGTCAAGTCAAATCAGAACCAACGATTTTCGTAATGTTGTCTTACTCGTGGTTGATCCCTCGAGCATACACCATTACATCTTTTGGTCTGACCATTGCTATCACTGTGTTCACATGATGGTGGAAGTCCAGTAATATGGAAAATTCTGATGAGTTGTTGTTGAGCCCATCAGCAG
>NW_021248334.1:0-1158 GCF_002162155.2 Triticum dicoccoides | reverse complement strand
TCCTTGGACGGCACAACTGGCTCCGAATTGAGGGTCGGAGCGGCTGCCTGTGCGATCTCCTGAACACTGTCCGACGGTAGAGCTGAATTGTACTCATCATGACCGCGTGACGCACAAGGTAGAGGCTTGAATCCGTCGAAGATCAAGTCTCCACGGATATTGGCCGTGTAGTTTAAGCTTCCAAACCTGACCTGGTGGCCAGGGGCGTAACTTTCAATCTGCTCCAAATGGCCAAGCGAATTGGCCCGCAGTGCAAAGCCGCTGAACACGAAGATCTATCCGGGGAGAAAAGTCTCACCCTGGACTGCATCGCTATCGATGATAGTAGGAGCCATCAAGCCTAATGGCGATGACACAGAGGAACTCTCAATGAAAGAACCAATGTCGGTGTCAAAACTAGCAGATCTCGGGTAGGGGGTCCCGAACTGTGCGTCTAAGGCGGATGGTAACAGGAGGCAGGGGACACAATGTTTTACCCAGGTTCGGGCCCTCTTGATGGAGGTAACACCCTACGTCCTGCTTGATTAATATTGATGATATGGGTAGTACAAGAGTAGATCTACCACGAGATCAGAGAGGCTAAACCCTAGAAGCTAGCCTATGGTATGATTGTATGTTGTCCTACGGACCCTCTGGTTTATATAGACACCGGAGGGGCTAGGGTTACACAAGGTCGGTTACAAAGGAGGAGATATACATATCCGTATTGCCTAGCTTGCCTTCCACGCCAAGTAGAGTCCCATCCGGACACGAGACGAAGTCTTCAATCTTGTATCTTCATAGTCTAACAGTCTGGCTGTCCGGAGACCCCCTAATCCAGGACTCCCTCAGGCACCATTGAAGATTTTCCAA
Organism: Triticum dicoccoides; assembly: GCF_002162155.2. Classification (NCBI taxonomy): domain Eukaryota; kingdom Viridiplantae; phylum Streptophyta; class Magnoliopsida; order Poales; family Poaceae; genus Triticum; species Triticum dicoccoides. Next base: position 306 of record NW_021248334.1, on the reverse strand, counting down.
AATTTACCTTTAGGCCAATAGACTGTTGAAAAATATGGAGCATGTTCTTGAGAGCCACCAAGTGGTCCTCTACTGCAGAAAGGATAATTATTGTGTCATCTGCATACTGAATGATAGGAAAGTCAGGGTCATGAGATGGGATTGGAAGTGTTAGAACTCCCTTAGACATCATGTCATTGACCACTATTTGAAGTAGATCAGCAGCTATGACAAATAAAAGAGGGGATAGTGGATCCCCCTGCCTGACCACACATTTACATTTGAACTGTTTGCCAGGCACCCCATTGAGCAAAACAGATGATGATC
>NW_021248333.1:0-698 GCF_002162155.2 Triticum dicoccoides | reverse complement strand
ATCCCGAAGTTATTTCCACGATTGACAAACCCTACGGTGCGCTTACGTGTCGGGCATCAACAATCGCAGTTTTGGCCGATTCTGGTCCGTTTGGTGCACTATTACTCACCGTTTTGGGGTCCTAGAGCGATTTACACGATTTGCGATCCCCAGGGTGCGTTTATGTGTCGGTTATCAACACTCACCATTTTTCCCAATTCTGGTCTGTCTCGTGGACTATTACTCACCGTTTTGGGGTCCCAGAGCGATTTCCACGATTCACGATCCCGGGGGTGCGTTTACGTGCCCGTCGTCAACACTCATAGTTCTGGCCAATTCTGACCCGTTTTGTGGACTATCACTCACCTTTTTGGGGTCCCGAAGCGATTTCCATAGTTGTTGAACCCAAAGATGCACTTACGTGTCGTTCATCAACACTCGCAGTTTTGGCCGATTCTGGCCCGTTTTGTGTACTATTACTCGCTGCTTCGGGTCCCGGGGGGATTTCCACGATTGACGAACCCCTGGTGCATTTATGTTTCGGTCATCAACAATCGCGGTTTTTGTCGATTATGTCCCTTTCGTGGACTATTACTCACCGTTTTAGGGTCCTAAAGAGATTTCCATTGTTGTCGAACCCCAAGGTGTGCTTTCGTGTTGGTCGTCAAGTCTCGCAGTTTTGGCCGATTCTGGCCCGTTTCTTGGATTATTACTCAGTT
>NW_021248332.1:0-896 GCF_002162155.2 Triticum dicoccoides | reverse complement strand
GAGCGTGACGGACGGCCTCGGATCACTGGCCGGGCGCCTGCTCCAAGCGGAATGTGTCGTGCTCCAGGCGAAATGCGTCCTGCTCCACTTGCATCCGGGCTGCCTCCTCCGCCTGCATCCGGGCCGTAGCCGCCCTCGCCACCTCGTACTCCCTACGGTCGTTGATCTCCTTCTTCTTGTCCGCAAGCCACTTCTCCGCATGCTAATCCAAGAGGGTTTCGTCCACCAACATGATCCTCGCATCTTTCGCGTTCCGTGCGAGTTGCAACCTCTCCTTCTCAAGCTCTATGTCGGCAAATATCTTGGCCTTCTTGAGTTCCCGTTTGATCACCGCTTGTTGCTTCTTCAACTCGATCTTCTGCCTCTCAATTTCGAGCTTCTTCTACACCCTCTTCTGGTCCCACTTCATTCTTTTCTTTTGCGCATCCAACATGAGATTGTACCTCTCCTCCTTCTTATTCTCCCTCACCGAAAAAAATGCCCGTCCATAGGGTCGACATTTTGGTAGCCTCGGCATAACTGGCGGCATGTGCCTTCTCCCACTTGTTTCCCATGACTAGGCCGTTATCATTTGGTACGGTGGCTTTTCCATTCGATACGACAACATCATCCTCTTCATCGTCCAACCCAATTGATTGGTTGGAGCTTGAGCCATAATTTCTCTTCTAGCCGGAGTTGAGATCGGTCACAAGTTGGTTCCACTTCGGCTTTTCATTCAATATGACCCAACAATGGCTAAAACCAAATGGTTTCTTCTCCACCTCGTGATACAAAATAGCCGCCACCGCCGTCTAGCTAACAACATATGTATGAGCACGAGAATGCAAACACAAGAAGCATATGCAAAATGACGAGAAGATGAAGCCATTGAGCTTACGTGAGTTGCGACTTCCATC
>NW_021248331.1:0-537 GCF_002162155.2 Triticum dicoccoides | reverse complement strand
CAACTCTAATTAACCAAACAAATGGCTTCCTTTTTTGCACGAAACAGGTGGGCATTATCACGCACGTGGTACAGCAAGATAGCTGGGTTTACGATCCTGTGCATAATGATGCCAATACATAGTGCCAGCTGGTGCCATACGATCACCATTAGCAACAGAATTACAAACATGTTTACACGGCACAACTTTAATATCTATGAAACTGATAAGCAATAGGAACATGGCTTGTATGAACTCTGAAGAGCATACCATGGCACCCAAATCATAATCACTACGTGTGAGAGCACTCTGAAGAATTGTTGAATCAGCGTCGGTGATAATACGGCCCAAGCTTAAATCCACGATGAGGCTCATAGCCTAAACATATACTTCTACTAGTGTCCCACTCCAGCCCTTGAAGTGTTTCATCATTATCACGAATGCAAAATCCCAATCATCCCTGAGCATTCTGCTCATTGTAAGCACCATCAGTGTTAATCTTCAGGTACTCCTCTGGTTGCTTGGTCGATTTAACAGGGAGAGTACAATGCCTTGTGA
>NW_021248330.1:0-807 GCF_002162155.2 Triticum dicoccoides | reverse complement strand
GGAGTTAATTAAGGTTTCTATGTTCGATTGATAATATACTGCACTGGAGTTTGACACTCATCATATGCTCCCCTTTTCTTTGCTGAATTGACCGTTTCCCTTGTCAATTAGTTAAATCATTTTCAAATTTTTGAACCTAATATTATCAAACGAACACACAATCTGACCCTTATGACACCTTTTTGACTTTTTTTTATATTTTCTCCACCTGACCGAACAGATCCAGCCGATTGTGAAAGTTGTGTAGAGTCTAGACTAATAGACTACCAGCCACCCTGTTGCAATGATGACCAATGCCAAAGTTGATCAAAGCTAACTAAGTCAGCGAGCACAACTTGGTGCCGCCAAATGGACCATCTAGCGCGGATGTATTCAGGGCTTTGTTGCACAAGTCAAGCCACGTGTGTCCTACAGACCGATCATCACCGGAAAAGTCTTTCGATTTCGAAAATGTCATTACGGCTAGAGCGACATGGAGAAACACCATGAGTACAATACTGCATATTTAGCTACTCTGGAACTTTGGTGGTAACGTATCTTTCCCGAAGCCTCATATTCCCTAATGCGATTCAGTGTGATCTTTCTCTTGTTCTTTTTCCATGCTTTCCTGCTCTAGGCTAGCAATTTTTCCTCTTCGATGACCCTTTACTAAAGTTTGAAAGCTGGTAGGTCGTGGAGCGTGCTAGTGAAGGAATATATATATGCATGCGACTATAAGGTGGTTGATAGGCTGTGCTATTTGGGTGAATATTGAGTTATTTGTAGTGTGCTTGCAGCATATATATATATATATATATATATATATAT
>NW_021248329.1:0-409 GCF_002162155.2 Triticum dicoccoides | reverse complement strand
ACTTGTATGGTAATGTTGCTTGATTTTAGTGAACTGCACAAATGGAGACAAGACTTCCAATCTGTATGTGCACCGTAATATCCCATTGAGGTAAGATAAAGATATTTCACAACTATTGGCCTGTATTTTGCCACTTCCATCAGAAAATTAATGTCATTGTTTAGTGCTATACTTCTGCTCCCTAATTGACATGCCAAATCTTACATTGAAGGCGAAGCTTATCTTTTATTGAACCAAGTGATGAAGGGGAAGAACAAGCGGAAAAACAAAAATCAACTCCCGGTGCTGTAATGAAGCACTGGAACTATGATGACACAAGTAATGATATAGTTTTGCATCTTAATTTATTGCTATGGCTGGAACGAGCAATTGTTTTGCCACTGATTTAATGACACTCTTAATGTAATAC
>NW_021248328.1:0-390 GCF_002162155.2 Triticum dicoccoides | reverse complement strand
CACTACAAGAAAATATATCATTTGCCACCAGATATTTTGTCACCAAGCGGTTTGGTGGCTGAAGATGTACTAATTGCAACCAGCTAATTAGTTCCTTGGTCACCATAGGCCTATGTGTTGTACCCTCACGACTTTGTATCCAGTGGAGAAATAGCAACCAAGGGCTAATATGCAAAAAGGCAAGTCACCTTCCTAGCGTCTCTCCAAATCCCCCAAATCAGATCGACATCCCTGGCGGCGGCCGACGCGTTCCTTGGTGGCTGACTCGTTCCTGCCGGCGGAGGGGGCGGCGGAAGGCGGAGGGCGCGCTCCCCGCGGCGGCTGGCGTTTTCCTCGCGGCAGAAGAGAGGGGGCTCTTCCTTGCGGCAGCGGCGGGCGTGTTCCTCGCGA
>NW_021248327.1:0-420 GCF_002162155.2 Triticum dicoccoides | reverse complement strand
GAAGGTTCACCGTTGTCTAACAACATGATTTTTAGGACAGGGTTGCCATACCACTATGGTGTGGAAGGTGTCCTTGTGGACTTACAAAGTTCAGTAGCAACTTGATCCGAAGTACCTTGATCATCATCATTAATTTCCTCTCCAGTCGGTGTAGGCACCACAGGAACATTGTCGTGAGCTGCACTACTTTCCGGTTCAAGAGGTAGTACTTCATCGAGTTCTACTTTCCTCCCACTTACTCCTTTCGAGAGAAACTCTTTTTCCAGAAAGGATCCGTTCTTGGCAACAAAGATCTTGCCTTCGGATCTAAGGTAGAAGGTATACCCAACGGTTTCCTTAGGGTTTCCTACGAAGACGCATTTTTCCGACTTGGGTTAGAGCTTTTCAGGTTGAAGTTTCTTGACATAAGCATCGCATCCC
>NW_021248326.1:5438-9972 GCF_002162155.2 Triticum dicoccoides | reverse complement strand
TTCGCCGTCGACCGCCCCCAATCGCTCTGCCGTCGCCGCGGTTGATCTTTGGACTTGGGTTCTGGTTCTTCCACTCCATCGCTATGTGGGTGTGGCCATCCATCTCAACATGGAATCGCTCGACCTGCACTCACACAGGGGAGCTAGGCAACATCATTCAAGGTGCATTAGGTGATAAATAAAATTCAGCGAGGTGAGTGATGTCTGTTTTTATTGAACAGATATGCAGAAACACTATCAATAACACGGGCAGAGAAAAAGAGCCAACAGATGTACGTAATGTAGTTTGTTGGTCTCACACACGTCTTGAGCACAAACACAAAGGATCAAGAAATGCATTCGACTTCAAGAAACAACACGATCTTATCGAGCAGAAAGCTGATTACAAAACTGAAAGCATCTCCATGCCTCGGGGTAAACGACAAGTCGTATATAACATCAAAAGGTTCGGTTGAAGCGACCAGCACAGTCATTCACAAAGTTGTTGAACGCCAAAATGGAGCAGTATGCACCTTCAATAATGTTTTGTTTATAGGAATCCACCTTCGGTGACTAGTAAATATAATTAAAAAACATAGCAGCTCTAACTGAAACATCTATTTCCATGAGAACTGTTGGTTTGGGCATCCCCTCTACATTGACGAACATTAATAAACCGTAACTGCATGCTGACTGCCCAGAAAGACATCAAGTCCTGAATCAATCAAGTATGATCAACACTTTTTATCTCTTGAAATCATCTAATCAAGTATCATGCTTACCTGCACTGGAGTCGGAGATGGAACAGCCGCCGAAAGCGCAGGGGAAGCCACGCGGGGAGGCTTCATCACAACAACATGAACATGACTCATTCGTCACAGCAACGATCACCTCTGCAAAACCAACAATCACACAAATGAAGAAAGAACCAACTTTGGGCAAACAATAACATGACCAACCAATAACCTCAAGCTGCGAGATGGCTTCCTGCAGAGCAAGGAGCTGCTCAACAGTGAAAATGGTGCTTGGTCCATAGCATGAAAATGGTGGAGCCAGCAAGAAAGCCAGGGAAAAAGTACCATATCAAGCCTCTGCGGAAATCATACAAATAAAAAGAATCACAACAATTATCTTTAAAGGGATAGGGAGAAAACTTGTTTTGATAATAAGAAAGAAAAATCATCAGTTTTATCATTAGGTATGGTCAGTCCTGGGCCATGAATTTTACCTGTGAACTACGTAGAGGAAACAGAGCAAGAAAACATATGGCTTGGCTGGGTAGTCCCACTCAGCCAAAAAGACAAGCCTTTTGCCTATTTCAATCAAAGGAACAACAGTTCCTGCATGTTGAGATGGAACCAATAAAACATCAGCAATCCTGACTCAAATATATTACACAAGCATGTGAAATGCTCAATGATCAGTTCTTTCTCTTTAGATCATCCAGCAACGGAGACCTCTTCTTCAGTTACTACATAAAGACCTTAGTTTTAGAGATACTACGGTTTGTCAAACTGCAGTCTTTATTGGTGCTAAACACATTATAGTATTTAAAACTGATATTTATTTTCATAAACCACGGTATTATTCAAAAACTCTACAAATACTTTGATTCCGAACACAGTCTGAACCTAACAGAGTTGTACCAAATCTAGTGGAGTTACATGCCCAGTAAATGAGAGAATATTGTAGGGGTTTTTTAATCTGTTTAGAGCAAGAACCATTTGATGTTACATGCCCAGTAAACAAGATAATTTTTGTGAATCTATTCAGAACACCAGAAATCAGTTTGCTTGAAGAGCATATGAAGTGTTGTTATGCCGATGAAAAGGAAGATGGATAAAATGTAAATTTTGACAGGTGCAGGGGCTTGAGTTTGCATCTGCTATCCGGAAGAGAGGGACTCCGGTGATGGATAGGGCTGGTTGGCTTTTTTGCCAGCTGCAGCTGAGATTCGTCGGGCACACAAAAAAGCTGAACTGGCATAGTATGAAGACATCCTCTTCGACTAACCATCTTGCAAGGCAAATCTCTGGTAAACAATGGAAAGAAAATAGAGGTCACAATAGGGCAGTAGACAAACAGTATGCACCATGTAGAACTTTTTTAAAGTGCAATCCACCTACTGTGAGTAGTAAATAAAAAAATAGCTGCTCTCACTCAAACAATTATTCCCATAAGCGTTGGCTTGGGCATTCCCTCTGCATTGAGGGATATGAATAAACATAATTGCATGAAACTTTTGTCTCTTGAAACCATCTAATCAAGTACGTATCATCTAATCTACTCCCTCCGTTTCTAAATGTAAGTCTTTGTAGAGATTTCAATATGAACTACACACGGATGTATATAGACATACTTTAGAGTGTAGATTCACTCATTTTGCTCCGTATGTAGTCCATATTATAAAACCTCTAAAAGGACTTATATTTAGGAACGGAGGGAGTAATTGATAGTGGCTAGAGTAATAGATCGAATCAATCCCTGCACATGCACATGAGCGTGAGGGGGGATGAGACAGCCATGCTACAACCTCCATGGACGTGCGGCTCCAAGGAATTTTCCTCTATTTTTCATTTCATGTAGTGTACTGCACGTACATACATGCTTGAAAACACCACGGATGAATGCTTAATTTAATCACTGATGTACTAGGTATGACTGATAATCCGTCCATCCTATCCTGCATAGCACACAGGCGGGACAAAATCGAACCAAAATCACTGGTAAACTGTGGTACTACATCACAAATGTTTATATTGGTCGGTGAAAAGTAGGAAACCAGTCTGCTTCTTTTCTTCTTCAACAAAACAGGCAACTACTCAAGCCTGGGCAAGTAAAAAGCACAAATTGCTATATTTCGGCCAAGAATCCTACTAGAAAACCAGAAAAATAGCTCAGCTTTCTTAGGCATGGTTGCTTCTCCTGACTCGTCAACCATATGTATGAATTAGAAGGAGCAGCGTTTCAGTCATTCGCCTCCTACACAGGGGCACAAGGGAGGGAGCTAGAGGTAGGAGATGGAGTCACCGGAGACGGAGAGGTTGTAGTTGGCGCCGCCGTCGTCGGGCTCCTAGTCGTCATCTTGGTCGCTTGTGGATGCCGTCCATGGAGATGAGTTGGTGTTGCATGTTGAGGTTCCTCCATGCATGGAGAAGAGAAGTGCCATCAGCAAGCCTCCGAAGACTGAAACGAGCATGGGGATGGGGATGGGGGTGCTTACCCGAGCTAGGAGCTCGTCCTGCATCTCGAGTGCTGTTGCTGCTGCCTGAATTGAGTAGAGATAGGCGACGTTGCAGGGGAAGCAGATCAAATCGCGGCTGCTTGTCCATGGCGTCGGGGCCTCCTCTGCCCCGACGGTGGTTGGAGCTAGGTGGCTGCAGCCATGATCTCTCCTCACCCAAATCGTCCATGGTGCTCGTGCTTCCCAACCCAACTCGTCCCCGCACCTCTCGTCTGATCTGCTGCTACAAAGGAAGAGATAGAGATTAGAGAGAGGAAGAGATAGATAGAAATGATCTGGAGAGGGAGGAGGAGGAGGAACTCACCAGAGTTTGAGCAGACGCCATGGTGTTTTCAAGCAGCAGCGGAGGAGGAGGAAGGAGGGGGGTGAGGTGGGAGAGGAGGTCGCCGGATGTGGGGGAGGCTGCCGCCGGCTGCGGCTGTGGGTGGGGAGGGGAATCGCGGGGAAGAGGGCGGAGGTTGGGGAAGCACCGGTCTGGACTCGAGGGAGCTCGCCCGAGGCCCTATACCGGTGCCTTCCTTTCCAGGGTGGACGGACGGGGTGGAGGCATGAGAGGGAGGTGGAAGGCGGCGGTGAGGAGATCCTTCATTCCGGCCAAGGCGGCGGCGGCGGCGATGTGGGTGTGGGTGGGAATGGGAATTGGGGAGGGAGACGAGAAGATTGTGGGCTTTGGCTGCGTTGGGTGGGGTGGGAGTCAGCTTAACTAATTACTGTACCTCGTATGTCTCAAAAAAATTTAATTACCTCGTGACTAGTATCTCTCTCTCTCCATTTCTCTTTTCATTTTTCGTTTCAAAGTCTAGAATATTTCATTGACAACAGCTGTGTGACGCCCGGATAATCAAGCTACAGTAACCTCTGCTAATGATGCCACGTCACCACTCTTACTGTTGTAAATCTCACGATGATTCAATCTCGTTCGAATTCAAGATTCAAAATCAAGTCAAACGGTAAAGTTTTCAAACATTAAAATTAAAATGTTCTAGAGGTGGCAAATAATGCTTAGGTAATTATGGTGGAGGATCACATTTTTATAAAATAATTAAAAGCACTAAACTAAATAAAACAGTGGCTTAAACAAATAATTAAATGCATTTTATAATTATTAAAACATTAAACTATTTTATTAGGTAGGAGAAATTCATGTGGCAATAGAGTATTTATAAATACTAATTTAGGGGCTAGTGGTATATTTTATAAAACTAAAAATAAAGTAAAACTAATATGAAAACAGGAACTATAAATAAAAAAACAAGAAAAGAAAACAGAAACCCCCCCTTCCCCAGTGGGCTTCGTGGCCCAGCCGGCCAA
>NW_021248326.1:0-3541 GCF_002162155.2 Triticum dicoccoides | reverse complement strand
AAAATCTTTAGAAAATCATATCTTTTAATCCGTAACTCGGATTAAAATATTTTCAACATGAAAGTTGCTCAGAACGACGAGACGAACCCGAATACGCAGCCCGTTCGTCCACCACACACCCCTAAAATATCAAACACACAACTTTCCCCCTCCGGTTCATCTGTCCGAAAACGTGAAACACCGGGAATACTTTCCCGGATGTTTCCCCCCTTCGTCGGTATCACCTACTACCGCGATTGGGCACACCTAGCATCGTTACTTGTCATGTCACGCATCGATATGCATTTGTTTGCATTGTATTCATTGTTTCCTCCCCCTCTTCTCTCCGGTAGACCACGAGACCGACGCTGCTGCTGCCCAGTTCGACTACGGAGTTGACGACCCCTCCTTCTTGCCAGAGCAACCAGGCAAGCCCCTCCTTTGATCACCAGATATCGCCTACTCTTCTCTATATTGCTTGCATTAGAGTAGTGTAGCATGTTACTGCTTTCAGTTAATCCTATGCTGCTGCATAGCCTGTCCTTGCTACTACTGTTGTTACCTTTACCTGCTATCCTACTGCTTAGTATAGGATGCTAGTGTTCCATCAGTGGCCCTACACTCTTGTCCGTCTGTCATGCTATACTACTGGGCTATGATCACTTCGGGAGGTGATCACGGGCATATACTATATACTTTACACTGTTACATTACTTGTGATACTGTTCGGAGATGGGGGCTGAAAGGACAGGTGGCTCCATCCCGGTAGAGGTGGGCCTGGGTTCCCGACGGTCCTCGACTGTTACTTCGTGGCGGAGCGACAGGGCAGGTTGAGACTACCTGAGTGAGAGGTGGGCCTGGCCCTGTTCGGCATTCGCGGATACTTAACACGCTTAACGAGATCTTGGTATTTGATATGAGTCGGCTACGAGCCTATACGCACTAACCATCTTCGTGGGAGTAGTTATGGGTATCCCGGCGTCGTGGTATCAGCCGAAGCACTTCGTGACGCCAGCGACTGAGTGGCGCGCGCCGGATTGGAACATAAGCCTGCTCTTGTATTAAGGGGGCTAGTTCTGCTTTCGGCCGCGTACGCAACGTGCAGGTGTGCTATGGGCGATGGGCCCAGACCCCTGTGCGCTTAGGTTTAGACCGGCGTGCTGGCCTCTCTGTTGAGCCTAGGTGGGGCTGCGACGTGTTGATCTTCCGCGGCCGGGCATGACCCAGGAAAGTGTATCCGGCCAAATGGGATCAAGCGTGTTGGGTAAGTTGGTGCACCCCTACAGGGAAGTTAATCTATTCGAATAGCCGTGATCTTCGGTAACAGGACGACTTGGAGTTGTACCTTGACCTTGTGACAACTAGAACCGGATACTTAATAAAACACACCCTTCCAAGTGCCAGATACAACCGGTGGTCGCTCTCTCTCAGGGTTACGAGGAGGGGATCGCCAGGTAGGATTATGCTATGTGATGCGACTAGAGATGCTACATGGAGATGCTACTTGGAGATGCTACTTGGAGGACTTCAATCTACTCTCTTCTACATGCTGCAAGACGGAGGCTGCCAGAAGCGTAGTCTTCGACAGGATTAGCTATCCCCCTTTTATGCTGGCATTCTGCAGTTCAGTCCACCGATATGGCCCTTTACACATATACCCATGCATATGTAGTGTAGCTCCTTGCTTGCGAGTACTTTGGATGAGTACTCACGGTTGCTTTTCTCCCTCTTTTCCCCTTTCCCTTCTACCTGGTTGTCGTAACTAGATGCTGGAGCCCTGGAGCCAGACGCCACCGCCGACGATGATTCCTACTACACTGGAGGTGCCTACTACTACGTGCAGGATGCTGACGACGACCATGAGTAGTTTAGGAGGATCCCAGGCAGGAGGCCTGCGCCTCTTTCGATCTGTATCCCAGTTGTGCTAGCCTTCTTAAGGCAGACTTGTTTAACTTATGTCTGTACTCAGATATTGTTGCTTCCGCTGACTCGTCTATGATCGAGCACTTGTATTCGAGCCCTCGAGGCCCCTGGCTTGTATTATGATGCTTGTATGACTTATTTATGTTTTAGAGTTGTGTTGTGATATCTTCCCGTGAGTCCTTGATCTTGATCGTACACATTGCGTGCATGATTAGTGTACGATTGAATCGAGGGCGTCACAAGTTGGTATCAGAGCCAGCTGCCTGTAGGAATCCCCCTTCCACACCCCTTGGCCGAAGTCGAGTCTAGACATTGCAAAAACTTTTACTAACATGGTTGTGTGCCTTACGGGCCCACGTCGCCATCGGGTGGTACTAGGATCTTTTACTCCTCGACCTTTACTCTGGGACTCTGATCTCTCCTCTATTCAGGTTAAATGAAGTTTACTAAATCTAACATTAGGATCTCGTTATCACTTTCACCCGGAGAGCCCCTTACTACTAATGATCGTCTACTGCACCAGAAGACCCTGAAGATACTCTCCGCTGTTAACCCGAGAACTTGTGTTCATCACGTTTGCAATTCACCTTCCACCGCAAACCCTTATGGATAACTACTTGCATTTGTTATTCTTACCTTCATCCCCAGTGGTGTTGTTATTACAAGATACCCTGAAAAACTCGTCGTTGTGTCGATAATCCCTTGAGCTTACTGCCTTGCTGTTCTTTTTCACTTGAATACCCCTACGGTTAATTCTCGCACTTATCGAGTATCCGCTCATCCCCCAGTTGTTCACGTGTTATACAAAAGTCTTCGAAATACCACCCAATATTCCGAAAATCCTCAGCAACCTATTGCTCTGGAATTTCTTGTTTGCTTTCATTATGATTAATCCCATAAGTATAGAAATCTTATTGACATTCCTTGTCATTATCATTTTGAGTCTGTTGACTCAATATGTTGCGAATACACGCAATCATCATTGATCCTTATAAATTACCTTTCCGGCTGAGCTTCCATTCTTTTAACTGGAATTGGTTCTCGACCAATCCAATTGTCGTTGATTGTATCCTAAGTCTATTCAACTTATCCATCCCTAATCAGAGCATTGCTTCTGATCCCTTGATTTGGAAATCATAATTCCTTTGCATTTGACAATGGAGTTAGTCAGTTGTTTCTATAATCTGATCTCCTTGCAATCTTCTTCCTCTAGTTGAGTACCGATGCTCACGTCAGATCCCTTGTGGACCACCAGATCCTTTGTTGGATTTTATCTGACAACGCCCTTCATATTCAATAACCTTGTGAGCCTTTCCTCTGATACATAATGCCTTTGGTAAATTGTATCCTCTGCTTTCTTAACCATGCTCTGCCTTCGAGCTTGAGTTAATTACTTCTAAAGATTCTGGTATATGATTCTAAGATGCCCCGATGGGTTGAACCTATGCCTTCCTTAATAGGTGTGAACTCAAAAGTTTTCACGAGTCGTACTCTTCTGGTATTTTGCCAGATAAAATTTCAAAACTACAACTTCATTGAGCGCGAGAAGTGAATGAAAGGTTGTGCATTGGAGAAGTGGGAGTCGACCTTGAACTTTGCGTTCATGCCCATGGACACGATGTACATCTTCTCATCGAAG
>NW_021248325.1:0-1196 GCF_002162155.2 Triticum dicoccoides | reverse complement strand
CGCTACTAATAAGGCGCTACAGCTATTGCTTAGCAGTAAGGCGTGCCCGCACGCGGTAATGCTAGGACAAATAGCTGCAACGTTTGTTCACTCCCACGCTACTGCTAATGTAACTACTGGCAGCGTGTTTTCTCTCCATCGCTACTAGTATTCTTTTTTATTTTTTTATTTTTAGTGTATTTATGCGCCATCGTACAAATATTGGTACAATACCAGTTATGAGGTTTACATCATTATGTCCATAACAGTGTGTCAAATGAAGGTGGATTAGGTTCAAGTGGAGGCAATATATGGTGCATGTCAAAAGTATACTACTAATCCAAACTTGATCTAGTTTGGACTAGTAGTACTTTTGATGTGCACCACATGTTGCCTCCACTTGAATCTATTCCGCCAGCACAAGCTATTTAATCATCATCATAGTCATTACCACCAACAGTATTTATTTAATCACCACTAACACTAGCTAATAATCATCATCATAGTCATTACCACCAACACTAGCTATTTTATCATCATAGTAATAGTGTAGCACATCATCATCCTCAAACTCATTTCTAGCTAGCTAATCACTCTTGATGCTCTCTCTTAGGTAAAATAACATAAAACATGTGTAACTCTCCTCCTTGATCAAGTTGGAGCATGCAGATGAACCTGTCTCCTAATCGTGAGTAGCGCATCTGTTTGCTGCCCCCTAGTACTTCTCTGCGCTTCTCCATCACACATTTGGTCCAGTCTTGCACTATTAAGCATCCATCGGCAATCTTGAATGCACTAAAGTAATCTGTAGGATATCTTGGACGTAAGCTAATAATACTCACGGTACCTTTAGTCTCGATCCCATAAGGCACAACATTCATCGGGAGTCCCTGTTGAAGAACATCATATCGTAACATACTTAGCAATGAAGTTTAGCTTCAAAAATAATGTATGGAAAAGATGCACTGAGGACAAATAGTAAAAATCTTACCATCCTTCCTAAATAGATGTGACTGTAGTTCATTACGAACACTATTGGTCGCACGTTTTCAATACTAACATTTCTAAGTGTAGGAAGAAAATTTGTCTTGACAGTATCAAGATCCTCAAGCCATGAAACATAATGACTTAGATCCTCGCAGTTTAGTTCAGCCCCGGGACAGTAGTAGGTCCTGTCTACCAAGCGCTGGACATGTTTGCTTGCACCGAAATAAGCT
>NW_021248324.1:0-3541 GCF_002162155.2 Triticum dicoccoides | reverse complement strand
CTTCGATGAGAAGATGTACATCGTGTCCATGGGCATGAACGCAAAGTTCAAGGTCGACTCCCACTTCTCCAATGCACAACCTTTCATTCACTTCTCGCGCTCAATGAAGTTGTAGTTTTGAAATTTTATCTGGCAAAATACCAGAAGAGTACGACTCGTGAAAACTTTTGAGTTCACACCTATTAAGGAAGGCATAGGTTCAACCCATCGGGGCATCTTAGAATCATATACCAGAATCTTTAGAAGTAATTAACTCAAGCTCGAAGGCAGAGCATGGTTAAGAAAGCAGAGGATACAATTTACCAAAGGCATTATGTATCAGAGGAAAGGCTCACAAGGTTATTGAATATGAAGGGCGTTGTCAGATAAAATCCAACAAAGGATCTGGTGGTCCACAAGGGATCTGACGTGAGCATCGGTACTCAACTAGAGGAAGAAGATTGCAAGGAGATCAGATTATAGAAACAACTGACTAACTCCATTGTCAAATGCAAAGGAATTATGATTTCCAAATCAAGGGATCAGAAGCAATGCTCTGATTAGGGATGGATAAGTTGAATAGACTTAGGATACAATCAACGACAATTGGATTGGTCGAGAACCAATTCCAGTTAAAAGAATGGAAGCTCAGCCGGAAAGGTAATTTATAAGGATCAATGATGATTGCGTGTATTCGCAACATATTGAGTCAACAGACTCAAAATGATAATGACAAGGAATGTCAATAAGATTTCTATACTTATGGGATTAATCATAATGAAAGCAAACAAGAAATTCCAGAGCAATAGGTTGCTGAGGATTTTCGGAATATTGGGTGGTATTTCGAAGACTTTTGTATAACACGTGAACAACTGGGGGATGAGCGGATACTCGATAAGTGCGAGAATTAACCGTAGGGGTATTCAAGTGAAAAAGAACAGCAAGGCAGTAAGCTCAAGGGATTATCGACACAACGACGAGTTTTTCAGGGTATCTTGTAATAACAACACCACTGGGGATGAAGGTAAGAATAACAAATGCAAGTAGTTATCCATAAGGGTTTGCGGTGGAAGGTGAATTGCAAACGTGATGAACACAAGTTCTCGGGTTAACAGCGGAGAGTATCTTCAGGGTCTTCTGGTGCAGTAGACGATCATTAGTAGTAAGGGGCTCTCCGGGTGAAAGTGATAACGAGATCCTAATGTTAGATTTAGTAAACTTCATTTAACCTGAATAGAGGAGAGATCAGAGTCCCAGAGTAAAGGTCGAGGAGTAAAAGATCCTAGTACCACCCGATGGCGACGTGGGCCCGTAAGGCACACAACCATGTTAGTAAAAGTTTTTGCAATGTCTAGACTCGACTTCGGCCAAGGGGTGTGGAAGGGGGATTCCTACAGGCAGCTGGCTCTGATACCAACTTGTGACGCCCTCGATTCAATCGTACACTAATCATGCACGCAATGTGTACGATCAAGATCAAGGACTCACGGGAAGATATCACAACACAACTCTAAAACATAAATAAGTCATACAAGCATCATAATACAAGCCAGGGGCCTCGAGGGCTCGAATACAAGTGCTCGATCATAGACGAGTCAGCGGAAGCAACAATATCTGAGTACAGACATAAGTTAAACAAGTCTGCCTTAAGAAGGCTAGCACAACTGGGATACAGATCGAAAGAGGCGCAGGCCTCCTGCCTGGGATCCTCCTAAACTACTCATGGTCGTCGTCAGCATCCTGCACGTAGTAGTAGGCACCTCCAGTGTAGTAGGAATCATCGTCGGCGGTGGCGTCTGGCTCCAGGGCTCCAGCATCTAGTTACGACAACCAGGTAGAAGGGAAAGGGGAAAAGAGGGAGAAAAGCAACCGTGAGTACTCATCCAAAGTACTCGCAAGCAAGGAGCTACACTACATATGCATGGGTATATGTGTAAAGGGCCATATCGGTGGACTGAACTGCAGAATGCCAGCATAAAAGGGGGATAGCTAATCCTGTCGAAGACTACGCTTCTGGCAGCCTCCGTCTTGCAGCATGTAGAAGAGAGTAGATTGAAGTCCTCCAAGTAGCATCTCCAAGTAGCATCTCCATGTAGCATCTCTAGTCGCATCACATAGCATAATCCTACCTGGCGATCCCCTCCTCGTAACCCTGAGAGAGAGCGACCACCGGTTGTATCTGGCACTTGGAAGGGTGTGTTTTATTAAGTATCCGGTTCTAGTTGTCACAAGGTCAAGGTACAACTCCAAGTCGTCCTGTTACCGAAGATCACGGCTATTCGAATAGATTAACTTCCCTGTAGGGGTGCACCAACTTACCCAACACGCTTGATCCCATTTGGCCGGATACACTTTCCTGGGTCATGCCCGGCCGCGGAAGATCAACACGTCGCAGCCCCACCTAGGCTCAACAGAGAGGCCAGCACGCCGGTCTAAACCTAAGCGCACAGGGGTCTGGGCCCATCGCCCATAGCACACCTGCACGTTGCGTACGCGGCCGAAAGCAGAACTAGCCCCCTTAATACAAGAGCAGGCTTATGTTCCAATCCGGCGCGCGCCACTCAGTCGCTGGCGTCACGAAGTGCTTCGGCTGATACCACGACGCCGGGATACCCATAACTACTCCCACGTAGATGGTTAGTGCGTATAGGCTCGTAGCCGACTCATATCAAATACCAAGATCTCGTTAAGCGTGTTAAGTATCCGCGAATGCCGAACAGGGCCAGGCCCACCTCTCACTCAGGTAGTCTCAACCTGCCCTGTCGCTCCGCCACGAAGTAACAGTCGAGGACCGTCGGGAACCCAGGCCCACCTCTACCGGGATGGAGCCACCTGTCCTTTCAGCCCCCATCTCCGAACAGTATCACAAGTAATGTAACAGTGTAAAGTATATAGTATATGCCCGTGATCACCTCCCGAAGTGATCATAGCCCAGTAGTATAGCACGGCAGACGGACAAGAGTGTAGGGCCACTGATGGAACACTAGCATCCTATACTAAGCAGTAGGATAGCAGGTAAAGGTAACAACAGTAGTAGCAAGGACAGGCTATGCAGCAGCATAGGATTAACTGAAAGCAGTAACATGCTACACTACTCTAATGCAAGCAATATAGAGAAGAGTAGGCGATATCTGGTGATCAAAGGAGGGGCTTGCCTGGTTGCTCTGGCAAGAAGGAGGGGTCGTCAACTCCGTAGTCGAACTGGGCAGCAGCAGCGTCGGTCTCGTGGTCTACCGGAGAGAAGAGGGGGAGGAAACAATGAATACAATGCAAACAAATGCATATCGATGCGTGACATGACAAGTAACGATGCTAGGTGTGCCCAATCGCGGTAGTAGGTGATACCGACGAAGGGGGGAAACATCCGGGAAAGTATTCCCGGTGTTTCACGTTTTCGGACAGATGAACCGGAGGGGGAAAGTTGTGTGTTTGATATTTTAGGGGTGTGTGGTGGACGAACGGGCTGCGTATTCGGGTTCGTCTCGTCGTTCTGAGCAACTTTCATGTTGAAAATATTTTAATCCGAGTTACGGATTAAAAGATATGATTTTCTAAAGATTTT
>NW_021248323.1:0-1735 GCF_002162155.2 Triticum dicoccoides | reverse complement strand
GAAAATGAGGAATTTGAGAAGATGCCTGAAAGGCTGGAATCTCAATGTGGATGGGGCTTATAGGAAAAAGAGAAACACTCTAAGTTCTCAACTAGATGATCTTGATAGGAGATGTGAGCTAACTGGGTTATCAGTAGCTGACTATGAACTTAGGAAAGACCTTCAGCGTAGTTTGAGTAAGATTTTGAGAGAGGAGGAAATCAAATGGTATCAGCGCTCTAAAGAGAGAGATCTCAGGGAAGGGAATAACATCACTAGATATTTTATGATTAAGGCGAGCGGTAGGAAAAGAAAGAACAAGATCTTTCGTTTTGTGCAGGATGGGGTTATTATCCAGGGTGATAAAGAGCTACTGGACTATGCTACCAAGTTCTATAAAGAGCATTTTGGTCCTGTAGACCTGTTACCTATCTCCCTAAGTATTCCTGTTCCTACTTGTTTAGATATTAAAGATAAGAAAATGTTAACTGCTAGATTCTCCTTGGAAGAGATCAAGCTTGCTGTCTTCTCTATGAAACGCAACCGAGCGGCTGGCCCCGATGGAATGCCCGTTGAATTTTACCAAGTATTTTGGGATTTAATTTGTTCCGATCTACTTCAGCTGTTTAATGATTTTTTTGATGGCAAATTGGACCTCTCTAGGCTAAATTATGGTGTTGTTACATTGATTGCGGAAGGCCAGGGGGCTGATAAGATTTAGATGTATAGACCTATCTGTATGCTTAATGTTCCTTTTAAGATTTTTACCAAGGTTTTGAACTCTAGAGCTATGCTAGTTGCGGACAACATAGTGTCTAAGATCCAAACAGCGTTTATTAAAGGGCATTATTTGTTGGATAATGTAGTAATGTTGCATGAGACCATGCACTATCTTCATAGAAACAAGCTCTCCGGTGTGCTTTTTAAAGTTGATTTTGAGAAAGCTTACGATAAAATTAACTGGGACTTTATGATTTCTGTGTTAGAAATGAAAGGGTTCCCTGAAAAGTTTATTCAGTGGACCAAGTCAGCCATTGTTGATGGGAAAGTCGCTATTACTTTAAATGATATGTTGGGTAATTATTTTACTACTAGAAAAGGTCTAAGGCAGGGGGATCCCTTCTCCCCCTAGCTGTTTAATATCGTTGCTGATGTCCTGGTGACCCTGGTTGGAAGGGCTCAGGAGCAAGGGTTTATAAAAGGTTTAGCCCCTCCGATTTATCAAGGTGGCCTTTCTATTTTACAATATGCTGATGACACGATTTTTTGTTTTGAGGACGACTTGGAAGGAGCTAGGAATCTTAAAATCATCCTTTGTGTCTTTGAGCACTTGACTGGTCTAAAAATTAATTTTTTAAAAAGCGAGGTTTACTGCTTCGGTGAGCCGAAAGTAAGATAGGAGGAATATGCTCAGATCTTTACTTGCACAATTGGAACCTTTCCTTTTCGCTATCTGGGTACGCCTCTACACTATAAGAAACTTAGTAATAGCGATTGGAAACCTGCTGAGGAGAAATGTGAGAAGAAAGCAGCTACCTGGCAAGGGAGCTTGCTTCCTATGGGAGAGAGACTTATGCTAACTGAGACTTGCTTGAGTAGTGTTCCTAGTCACATGCTTTCCATCTTTAGATTGCCTAAAGGTGTGGGTAAATGCTTTGATTTTTTCCGAGCTCGTTTGGTTTGGCAAGAAAGGGAGGGAGTGCGGAAGTACCACCTGGTCAACTGGAATGATGTGTGCCAACCTAGGGACCAGGGA
>NW_021248322.1:0-1297 GCF_002162155.2 Triticum dicoccoides | reverse complement strand
GCTACTTTGAAGTTCCAAATATCTTGATATAAAACATGAAAAAAAAAATTGGGCATAACAGCTAAAGAATCTTATGAGAGTAGACAAGCTCACAGATGCAAACAGCCAAATATCTTGATATAAAACATGAAAAAAAATCTCATATGCAACATAATGTTGATATTGCAGCTACATCAGCGTAGACAGGTCAGAAGGAATGCACAAATTCAAGTTGAGTAGTGGACATCACACATTCATCCATATGATATAGATAACTTCAAGTTTCTCATACACTTGCTTCTGGTTGCGAAACAGCTCCATGGCTTAGTATATGTAGTATATGCGCTGGCAACTCTTTTCCTATCTCCTTGAAAAGTGCCTGCAAAAGGAAGAAATGTTACTCGAGTTGATAATTGAGAAGTTGAGATCCATTGGTTTAGAATTTGGGCGTTAATTTGTACATACAGTTATGAGCTGCCCATGCATATCTACTTTCTGCTGTAGCATATCCTTAGCACGCCTGAGTTCTGCATTTTCTTCATTAGCACGCCTTTGCAATCTATCTTTTAGAGGGAGGTACCGCAAAACTTTACGTGGGATTTTCTTTTGGCCTTCCTCGTAACGAGATGTGCCACAAAAGTCACACTTCTCTTTATGTTTGTTATCTTTGTAATACAACATGCAATTATTTTTGCACACATCTATTTTGACATATGGCATCCCAAGACCTTCTAAGAGTTTCTTGGATTGGTAGAAGTCTTCGGACAAATTAGAGTCAGGAGGCAAAAGCTCATGGATTATTTTTAAGGTATCATCAAAATGTGCAATGGACATGTTGTATTGTGATTTCATAGCCAGCAAACGAGCTACAGCAGAAAGACGTGAGTGTTTTGTGTTCTCATGTACCAATTCATCGGCACTACTGACCATCCTATAAAAAGCCTTGGCAGAGGAGGTTGGCTCCTCAGTAACCGGTGGAAGATGGCTACCACCTAAGTCAACCAACATATTGTCCATTCGATCAGTTTCATTACAGCCCTCTTGATGTACTAAAGGGACAGATCCATCAGCAGCAGCTACAAAACTCTCACCATGTTCTGTCCAGGTTTTGTAATTTGGCTTATACCCATGTTTATACAAGTGTTTCTCTACAATGTGCCTTTCTTGCGGAAAATAATTCCGACATTTGGCGCATGGACACTTAATTTTACCACCTTCAGCTACGGAAGAGAAGGCCCGGTCTATAAATCGTGCAGTTTCTTCAAGCCATATATTAGAAGGGACTTGACCAAACACCCATCCACTATACATCCAATCA
>NW_021248321.1:0-588 GCF_002162155.2 Triticum dicoccoides | reverse complement strand
AGCACGTGACACCATTGCCAACCTGTCTTAGCGTAACGCGAGTCGAGGCGGACGTCGTCGCGGTAGCGATGACGGACGATGAGACGAGCACGGGACATCAGTGTCACCCTGTCTTAGCATAACGCGAGTCGAGGCGGACATCGTCGCGGTAGCGACGACGAACGCCGAGACGAGCACGTGACACCAGTGCCATCCTGTCTTAGCATACCGCGAGTCGAGGCGGACGTCGTCGCGGTAGCGACGACGGACGTCGAGACGAGCACGTGACACCATTGCCACCCTGTCTTAGCGTAACGCGAGTCGAGGCGGACGTCGTCGCGGTAGCGATGACGAACGCCGAGACGAGCACGTGACACCACTGCCTCCCTGTCTTAGCGTAATGCGAGTCGAGGCGGACGTCGTCGCGATAGCGACGACGGACACCGAGACGAGCACGTGACACCAGTGCCACCCTGTCTTAGCGTAACGCGAGTCGAGGCGGACGTCGTTGCGGTAGCGACGACGGACGCTGAGACGAGCACGTGACAGCACTGCCTCCCTTTTTTAGCGTAACGCGAGTCAAGGCGGACGTCGTCGTGGTAGCGACGA
>NW_021248320.1:0-2053 GCF_002162155.2 Triticum dicoccoides | reverse complement strand
TGTTTGTTGAAATGCATTCTACATGGCGATACTCCTTATGGAGTGGAATGGTGGTTCTGCGGAAAGCCTGAAACAACGTCTAATCGATAATTGAACTAAACAATTCCAGAATTAGTATGACCATGTTTGGATGACAGTTATCGAGCTTACTCGGTGATTCCATCAACTCCTCTAGCTAATTCATGTGCGGCATGCTTTCATCAGTTTCAGTTATATGAAGATGGCGGATCCAATGAGGTCTCGTTGAAAAACAAGAGGCATGCATTTCAGTGTTGCCTATACTGTTCTGTGATATTTTTTTGTCATTTCTTTTTTGCGAATTACATTGGAATGACATTGGAATCAAATCGTCATTCCAATGTAATATGTACCATGCCGTGCCACACATAGGTCCAGCATACATTCCTCAATGTTTTGTTCATTCAGTTTCAGGCTGGTGGCACTCTTGAAGCGTTCCAGTATCTTGTTGCGAGTTAGAAGACCAATCTACTCTGGGGCTTAATTTCCTCAAATAATTTTTTTTTGCCGTAGCATTAGAGTGATTTATTTGACAAAACTCAAAAGTTACAATTTTTTTTGCTTAGCAATAGATTGATTTATTATAGAATGAGAATAACATGTTAAAATCTCTACTTTACTGTCTTGTGTTTCTCAGTTGTTCGACAAAGTGAAAACATAAAAATCAAAAATCATTGAAAAACACTTTTGTCATTATTCTTTGTTTTTTTATTGTTGTCTGTTTTTGAAGTGTGAGTCTGGAAATCCGGATATATACTACTCCCTCCGTCCCATAATGTAAAACGTTTTTTTACTGTAGTATAGTGTCAAAAAATGTCTTATATTATAGGACGGAGGGAGTCCTACTGTATGTTGGGAGATGGTGTTTGGTCTGTGCTTTATTCAACCAGTGCACATCTCGCTCCTCTACGACTGGACATAGAACCCGTGCTTGTTGGCAGTAAAATCTATATGGCCGCTGCGATGAGAGGCGTTATTGTCCTAGATATGACAACTTCAAGTTTATCGGTGATTCAGCTCCCACAAGGATTGGAGTATGGTTCTTCTGACACAATGTTCTCAAGGGCTGATGATGTTTCCAAAATTTATCTCATCCATGTCAAGGAGCTTCAACTTGGCATATGGCTCCACAACGGAGACACATGGTTGCTCGTGGATACCATCTGTTTGCATGGCATGTTTGATAGTTTGAGGATGTCAGATTGCACCGACACTGTTTATCTGAGCCAGGTGGGTGACAATGCCGAGTTTGTTTTCTTGCAGACGCGTCAATGCATATTCTAGGTAGATATCAAGTGCAGGGCAATGCGTCTAGTGCATGTGATGAAAAGTTATGATGGATTTATTTGTCATATCAAACCTCTTATGATGATATGGCCTCCCACATTCCCCAAGGATGATGATGCAAGGTATGCCTTTTGGCCTCTAGATGCTCCGTATAGTTTACTAGTTCAAGCTATAGAGATTTCCTATGTACATTGTCCAACACACTTGTTGAGATTTGTTTCGTTTGAATCCATTAGGCCTTATTAAAAATAGTCGTTAACGGACATTAGAGAATGCTTGCCTTATAGGATTTGACTATTGCTGTATTGATTCCTTAGTCTGTTTTATAATGACCGGTTAGGAGACATTAGATAATGCTTCCCAACTAGCAGTAAGGTGCAAAATGATTTTGTTTAGATAATGCTTCCTGACGTTAAATCTTGTGTTGGCAAGCACCAAACTGCAGTCTTCCTAAACATGTTTTTTCAACTATATAAGAGCAACATGTGGTGGTGCTGAAAAATGATTTTGTTTTCGGTATGGACCTCTCATTCTATCATATCACTCTTTTCCAAATCACCAGTGGAAAACTACAAATGGATGTACAAAAATATAAAACATCATGTATGATCAATAAACGCTAGAAGATGACTATCATTTTTATCAGTCTTCCCACTATATTTTTTGCCCTGAATTATTGCCACACACCCATCAAGCCTCGAACTTTAGCTTTCCTACATTGTGAACCTCAAAGTACGTATGAGATTAT
>NW_021248319.1:0-1091 GCF_002162155.2 Triticum dicoccoides | reverse complement strand
TCGTCCACACTCACATTTTTGCCAATTCTGACACGTTTTGTGGACTATTACTTACCGTTTTGGGGGCCCAAAGCGATTTGCATAGTTGTTGAACCCCAAGGTGCGCTTACGTGTCGGTTATCAACACTTGCGGTTTTTGTCGATTCTAACCTGTTTCGTGCACTATTACTCACGGTTTTGGGGTCCCAAAGCGAATTCCATGGTTGTTGAACACCAAGGTGCGCTTACATGTCGGTCATCCACAATCACAGTTTTTGTCGATTCTGGCCCGTTTCATGGACTATTGTTGAACCCCGGGGTGCATTTACGTGTCAGTCATCAATACTCACGGTTTTTGTCAAGTCTGACCCGTTTCGTGGACTATTACTCACCATTTTGGGGTCCCAAAGCGATTTCCATGGTTGTTGAACCCCAAGATGTGCTTATGTGTCGATCATCAACACTCACAATTTTGGCTAATTCTGGTCCATTTCGTGGACTATTACTCACGATTCTGGCCTGTTTTGGGGTCCCGGAGCGATTTTCACGATTGACGATCCCCATGGTGTGTTTGCATGTCCGGCGTCAATACTCACAGTTTTGGTGAAATCTGACCGTTTCATGGACTATTACTCACTGTTTTGGGGTCTCGGAGTGATTTCCACGATTTGTGAACTCCGAGGTGCGTTTACGTGTCGGTCATCAACACTCACAATTTTTGCCATTTGTGGTCCGTTTCGTGGACTATTACTCGCCGTTTTGGGGTCCTAGAGCGATTTCCATGATTGACAATCCCCGGGGTGCGTTTACGCGTCTGTCGTCAACACTCACAATTTTGCCAATTCTGACACGTTTTGTGGACTATTACTTACCGTTTTGGGGGCCCAAAGCGATTTGCATAGTTGTTGAACCCCAAGGTGCGCTTACGTGTCGGTCATCAACACTCGTAGTTTTGGCCGATTCTAGCCCGTTTCATGGACTTTTACTCACCGTTTTGGGGTCCCAAAGCGATTTCCATGGTTGTTGAACCCCAATGTGTGCTTACGTGTTGGTCGTCGAAACTCGCGGTTTGGGCCGATTCAGGCCCGTTTCTTGGACTATTACTCAGTTTT
>NW_021248318.1:0-1053 GCF_002162155.2 Triticum dicoccoides | reverse complement strand
CTAGTACGAACTAGTGATACTACCACTAACTCAGACCGATCCGTAGTAGTCCTCGTAGAAGTCACCTCCATAGCCTGGAAGCTCAACATGATCATCCGGGAACAGACGATCCCGCGGAGCTTGAGGACCATAGGGGCTAGGATGAGGTCTTGGACCAACAGACGGTGGCCTGCGGGGACCGCGAGGTGGGGTGATGCCTCCTACATCACGCCAACCCATCACGTCTGGCAAAGCAGATCTCACAGGATAGAGATCGCGCATATCCGAATATCCAGCTTGCACCGCCGGTGCAAACCGAGTCAACGTGGCCCAATGGTCAGCACGGGTATTGAAGAGCTCTAGCCTCAAGGCCCGATTTTCACGGTCCTTATCCTCGAGCATCTCAGCAGTGGTGCGAGTCCGTGAATCCTCCTGAGTGGGGTCAGCATAGATAGCCTGAAGATACCCTTGTGCTCCCGGAAGTGATCCTGGCATATACCGGAAATCAGAGTCCCAAAATAGACCAGACCTGACTCGCATGATGGTCATCATAGAGTAGGCGGCGTCCTGCACAGCCATCTCAATAGTAACCCCGAGTCCATAGGAGCAGTGAAGGGGCTCGGTGGATTCAGGATAAGATGGAAATATCCTGACAGTGCAGAGATACTGGCTTTGATTAAAGTCTCGAAATTGCTCTTCGACCGTGTACTCGGGATACCAACGGTATCCAGCCTCAGTCATTACCCTGACCAACATGGTGGTATGGCCGGGTACATCTAGGCATCGAGTCAGGCGAACCACTTGATTGAGGTCGCGAGTGGCCATCTGAAAGCACAACCATAATGCAAAGGCATTAGAATTTCTAGCAAAATTTCGGCAGCATAACAGCTGTAAATGCTCAAGAAGGATTTTGAGACATTTGACAAGGGATTTCATACACACTCAACATCATCATATCAAAGTTCTGAGTCCATCCTAACAACATAATGTGGTAGTAGAACTGAACTAGACTTGTATCCATCAAACCTATAAGGTACTACTGATTAGTAACACGTGAACCTGATAGAGAGAATA
>NW_021248317.1:0-384 GCF_002162155.2 Triticum dicoccoides | reverse complement strand
ATGCACGAAAAATAACAAATGAAGTCGGAAAGGGTTGTAAATTGATGATGTTGCTTTGAATGGTGCATTTTTAACACAAAAAAACTATGGAGTTCGAATAAGTTCAAAAAAATGAATCCCTTTGTAACAGACGAGTTTCCGTATGAAACCCTCATACTTCGAAGGAGATTGTCTGTTTCGTACACGAAGTGTGTCCAGTTTTTGCCGTAAGACTCTGTACTTTCTTGCACATGCTATGTGGGTGAAATGATGATACCATGCCAACTTGGAACCTTTCCAGAGTTCATTTCAAATGCTTTTCAATTTGATGGTCTTATAGCTCAAAATAATCAGTAAATGCATGAAAAATAACAAATGAAGTCGGAAAGGGTTGTAAATGAATGA
>NW_021248316.1:0-561 GCF_002162155.2 Triticum dicoccoides | reverse complement strand
TGTCTGCGTCAAGGAGGAGAAGGCCGACGACGACGATGGCGGCGACGGCGGCGACGACTTCAGCCCCTTTCTTTTTTAGATTAGCTTAATGTAATGAAAATGGGCGAATTTGGCCGAAATTCGCCATGTTTAGCCGAAATTTAACTACTCTTTTATCATAACTTCGCCGAACGGCCCCTTTTTTTTTAAACACTCGCCTGGGGGCGGCCCTGGGGGCCGATGGCTGGGCGACGACTCGCCCCCAGGGCCTTTCTTTGCGCCGGCTCACCCCCAGGCGGCGCTTTTAGACGCCCCCTAGGGGCCAACGGCTGGAGATGCCCTAAGCCCTCACTTTGAAAAGGTGCATGCATACAACCATTTCATTGGTTGCATTGAAAGTCATTGTTGTTGGTGCCATGCCTGAAAAATTAATACACTTCATGCATGCTTTTTCATTGGTTGCATGCATGTGAGAGAGTGTATTATGAGTGAAATAGAAGAATTAATGTGAATAAATTACTATGTGTCTTGGTCTAAGAGAAGTTGTCTTTAGGCCTAATAAACCCGGACGGGGCGGGGGGG
>NW_021248315.1:0-388 GCF_002162155.2 Triticum dicoccoides | reverse complement strand
GCGCTTGGAGGTGTCGGATTCATCATCTGACGAATCTGAGACGCGCTCCTCCCGTAAAAACGAGGAGGAGGAGGAAGAACCCTCTCCCCTCCAGCGGGGGGAGGAAAGAAGAGAAAGGCCGCCCCAACAGGGGAGACCGAGGGGTCCAGGAAGGAGCGGACCCCTCCTCCGGACTACTCCTCCGACGTCGGCGTCGGCGAAGAGGAGTGGCCACACAGGGCCAAGCGCCCGGCGAGATCGTAAGTTATTCGGATGCCGGAGTAATTTATGGTATTCTTTTATGGCACAGCCTTTCCTTATGTCGAATATGATCAGGCAGTCCGCCCAGAGCCGGGCTCGACGAGTCGTCGAGCGGCTCCCTGGGTTCGTCGGACATGAGTTCCCTTCC
>NW_021248314.1:0-462 GCF_002162155.2 Triticum dicoccoides | reverse complement strand
CCTTGCAAAGACATAACAAGGTGATTGAATTCCCAAACTGAGCTTCGAAGGTCATGTAGATGTACAATAAAGCATGCATTTCGATTCCAAAATAGTTCATTTCCTTTCATTCCAAAATAGAAGCTACAACAATGTGCAGGCATACAGGACAAGATCACAGTCAGTCACTTCGCCAATGCTATAGTCTTAATTAACCTACTGATTGCACAGAAACTAAACACACATTTAATACTCTTGCTATATACCTGATCCGCCAAGGACAAGAATAGTTGGTAGATCAAGAAAGACAAGAGAAACACCATGTCAAAACCAAACATAGCCAAAAGCACCTACTGCATACCAACTTGTGGTATACCCTCATCCAGTTTTCCCTCTCAGAAAATTATGCATTTTTTCTCCCATAAAAGAATACATTTTTTTCTCTCAGAAAATATTTCAGGCAAGCATACACCATCGAGGAGG
>NW_021248313.1:0-397 GCF_002162155.2 Triticum dicoccoides | reverse complement strand
GCCCTAGTGATTTGGTAGTCCCCTGGGGCTGGGGGAACAGATGATTTTCGAATTTCCAATCTGAATGATCAAATACATGGATTAAATTAGAAGTTTTACTGAAGACATGTTCAAATCCACCAAGTTTTTGAGAAAAAACTGTACATATGATTTTTCAAACTTCCAATCTGAATGACCGAAATAGTATTCCTAGTTTAACAAGTACTCTAGACGTTTGACGGAAGACATTGTCCAGAACGTCACCCACCAAGATGTGATATGTAGAGAGTAATACTATGGGAACATTAGTGCATCCTGTTGAATTCATGCATAGGAACCTTGTTTTGAGAGATATTCAGCGCAACGATCTACTTTAAGATTGCCGTCTTCAAACCAGAAATTACAATCCTCTGACATT
>NW_021248312.1:0-1792 GCF_002162155.2 Triticum dicoccoides | reverse complement strand
CGATCCACACACATCTAATAACGCCCGCCGGTGCTTGTCTAATGAAAGAGCAACCTGTGGATATACACAAGGGTGTGATGTTTGATGGCCAGGGTGAGCTCTTCAAGCTGTAGTCGATGACTGATGTTCGATGGTGAACTCTGACATGAACAATCGGAACAGCGTGAAAACAAGAAGAAACTAGGATTAGGCTGCAAACAGGATATGCTTAACACAACTCTGAACTAATAGTGAGCTGTCATGCTTTTTGACTCTCCTTTCAGTCTCTCAAATACTTGAAAAGAATTGAAAAGACCCCCACAATGGCATGCAACTCCACTCACTTGCCCTCTATCGTACACAACTTATGTTTTCTCGTGAATAAGATATCATCCATGGTCTCATATACTCTCAAGTCTCAATAGGATTGACTAAACCTTCCATTGATTAGCTTTTGTGAGAATTTGAAACCAAATCTGTGCTTTGCATGCAAAGGTCCTAATTGTATGGTCTATGAGTCCTACACCATGCTTGTGAAACAACCCTGCTTTGTTGTCTACGAAATGCCACTGACAATTTTCTGCAGCTCACATTAGAACCATGAAAAACATCATACTAGTGTTTTGGGTGATGAAGAGCGAGCGTGCAAATGTAGACTTTGTTCGCATGTCAGATCTGACATGAAGAACGAGAAAATAGCTACATAGATCTTTTTTAATGACAGAATACAAGCTGAAATACTATTCATCAATCTTAGAGCAGCTGGGTGGTCCAGATACAGGGAGTAGTTGAGCTACGGAGCCAAATTGAACATCCGCTTACTCATTACTTATAATAATATTCACTTTGAAGTGCTTCATCTCCTCCGCGACCTTACTCTTCACCTCTTCTGTCATATTTTTAAGGGCATCCAACCGAATTTCCTTGAGTTTTGTGAGGGCCTGCAGACCAGAGAATTCTTTCAGCTCTGTGCACCAACCAACTTGTAGCAGCTTGAGCATAGGCATTGTGTCTTCTTCAAACATCACCGACTGGAGGTGGTGTAAGGCATAGAGCTCCAGCACCATGAGACTCGGGAAAGATGAGCTCTTGAAGTGGAGTTTTGTCCCCCAGAACGAATCAGTCCTCAGGCGTAGAACTGCAAGATTTGGTAGAAATCCAAAGGCTTGTATTCCATCATCATCTTGCTTCAATCCGCTCCACTCTAGCACCAGCTTGGAGATATTCTGAAGCTTACTGATCCACGATCTTCCATTAACTAGCTGACCATCCAGAGTGAGGCTCTCAAGGTTGCTCGGAGGCAACAAATCCTCACCGAAATCATCCAAACCATACCCTTTCACTGACAGAGATCGAAGTTGACTGTGATCAGCAATGGCAGACCACAACGCCCTACAGTTTTTAAAGTCAAGACCATCCACTTTAAGCTTACGTAGCTGAGTAAGATCTTTGAACTCTTTTATAGTGGCATTTCCGTTTCTCCCATAGACAGTAAGAACACCTAGTGAGTGAAGGGCCTCCAATTTACCAATCCCTCTGGAGAAGCGGTATATATTGGATAGATCAAACCTGTTCAAACAAGAACCTAAACCTTGTGTTCTCAAGGAAACACGATCTGTACGAAGGTGCTGCAGCTTCCGAAGATTGGTGATTTCTGTTGGTAACTTACGTATAGATGTACCTCTAACATCCAGTGTTTCCAGGTGCCACAAGTTACCCAAAGAAGTAGGCAGGCAAAATATCATGCCACATCCTCGTAGAGAAAGGAACTTGAGGTGATGGAGCTGCACAATTTTATGAAGATGATGATCTC
>NW_021248311.1:0-1481 GCF_002162155.2 Triticum dicoccoides | reverse complement strand
CTCGTAGCCGACTCAGATCAAATACCAAGATCTCGTTAAGCGTGTTAAGTATCCGCGAACGCCGAACAGGGCCAGGCCCACCTGTCTCCTAGGTGGTCTCAACCTGCCCTGTCGCTCCGCCACAAAGTAACAGTCGAGGGCCGTCGGGAACCCAGGCCCACCTCTACCGGGATGGAGCCACCTGTCCTTTCAGCCCCCTCGTCAGAATCACTTGCGGGTACTCAATGAGCTGACCCGACTTTAGTCACCATCAGTATAGTATGTATGTATGTATAGTATATACCCGTGATCACCTCCCAAGTGATCACGGCCCGATAGTATAGCAAGGCAGACTGACAAGAATGTAGGGCCAATGATGATAAACTAGCACCCTATACTAAGCATTTAGGATTGCAGGTAAGGTATCAACAGATGTAGCGACAATGCCAGGCTATGCATCAGAATAGGATTAACGAAAGCAGTAACATGCTACACTACTCTAATGCAAGCAGTATAGAGGAGAATAGGCGATATCTGGTGATCAAAGGGGGGGCTTGCCTGGTTGCTCTGGCAAGAGAGAGGGGTCGTCAACTCCGTAGTCGAACTGGGCAGCATCAGCGTCGGTCTCGTAGTCTACCGGAGAGAAGAGGGGGAAGAAACAATGAATACCAAGTAAACAGATGCATATCGATGCATGACATGACAAGAAGCGATGCTAGGCGTGCCCTAACGTGGGATAAGGTGGTACTGGTTAAGGGGGGAATCATCCGGGAAAGTATTCCCGGTGTTTCGTGTTTTCGGGCAGAGGAGCCGGAGGGGGAAAGTTGCGGGTTCGACAGGTTAGGGGGGTGTGGCGGACGAACGGACTGCGTATCCGGATTCGTCCCGCCGTTCTGAGCAACTTTCATGTTGAAAATATTTTAATCCGAGTTACGGATTAAAAGATATGATTTTCTAAAGATTATATTAATTTCTGGAATTTAATTAATTAATTATTTAATTCGAAAATGAATTTATGACGTCAGCATGATGTCATGCTGACGTCGGCAGTCAACAGGGTTGACTTGGTCAACCTGACAGGTGGGTCCCGTTCGTCATTGACTGTTTAGTCTAATTAATGTTTAGCTAATCTAATTACTATTTAATTAAACTAATTAGTTAATTAGGTTAATCTAATTATGATTAATTAACTTAATTAATTCCTTAATTAATTGATTAATTTAATTATTATTTATTTATTTAATATATATATTTTTTTAATTCTTCTTTTTTTTAAAAAAAACTGTTCTGGGCGTGGGGCCCCCTGTCATAGGCCCCAGGGGCCAATCGGGCAAACGGGCGTGCGGGCGCACAAGTGTGGTGCCCGTGCCCGAGTCCAACCACGGGCGCGACCGCGGAGTGGCCGGCCGGCCGGTGCTGCGCCCTGCAGCGGCGAGCTGAGGCGGTGGCCGGACGTGGGAGGACGGCGCATGTGCGCGCCGAACGGCGGGGAGAGCGGCCGC
>NW_021248310.1:0-873 GCF_002162155.2 Triticum dicoccoides | reverse complement strand
CATAGTTGTTGAACCCCAAGGTGTGCTTACGTGTTGGTCATCAACACTCGCAGTTTTGGCCGATTCTGGCCCGTTTCATGGACTATTAGTCACCGTTTTGGGGTCCCAAAGCGATTTCCATGGTTGTCGAACTCCAAGGTGTGCATACGTGTTGGTCATCAACAATCACAGTTTTGGTCGATTCTGGCCCGTTTCATGGACTATTAATCAACGTTTTGGGGTCCCAAAGCGATTTTCATAGTTGTTGAACCCCAAGGTGTGCTTACGTATTGGTCATCAACACTTGCAGTTTTGGCCGATTCTGGCCCGTTTCATGGACTATTACTCACTGTTTTTGGGCCCCAAATTGATTTCCATAGTTGTCGAACTCCAAGGTGGGCTTATGTGTCGGTCATCAACAATCACAGTTCGGGCTGATTCTGGCCCATTTCTTGGACTATTACTCTGTTTTGAGGTCCCGGAGTCATTTCCACGATTGACGAACCTCGGGGTGCGTTTACGCGTCGATCATCAACACTCACATATTTGGCGGATTCTTGTCCGTTTTGTGGACTATTACTCGTTTTTTTGGGGACCCAGAGCGATTTCCACGATTGATGAACCCCGGGGTGCGTTTATGTGTCAGTTGTCAACACTCACAGTTTTGTCCAATTCTGACCCGTTTCGTGGACTATTACTCATCATTTTCGGGTCCCGATGCGATTTCCGTAGTTGTTGAACCCCAAGGTGTGTTTACGTGTTGATCATCAACACTCGCAGTTTTGGCCGATTCTGGCCCGCTTCAAGCACTATTACTCACCATTTCGGGGTCTCAGAGTGATTTCCATGGTTATCGAACTCCAAGGTGCGCTTACGTGTCGATCATCAACACTC
>NW_021248309.1:0-1164 GCF_002162155.2 Triticum dicoccoides | reverse complement strand
TGAGCCACAAGACGCTCCCACTGCAGCACCTCGTGTCGTGGAAAGGGCAGCAGGACCCATCCCCCGGCGAGTTCTCGTACGGCGCGGACCCTAGCAACCTGCTCCAGTGCTTCGCCTGGAACGGGTCGAGGCCACACCGGCGAAGCCCGGTGTGGACAAGCCACCTCTACATGGGCGGATTCAACGAGTCGGCCATTTACATGGCCTTGCATCACGCCGGCGACGAGGTGTACATGTCCTTCGGCATGCCGGCTGGCTCCTTCGTCCAGCTGGTCAGGTTGGAGATCGACTACTCAGGCAAGGTAAATATACTAAGCTGGCTGAGCAACGTGTCCGCATGGAGAGCCCTCTACGCAGAGCCTCAACATGAGTGCAATACGTACGGCTACTGCGGTCCTTATGGTTACTGCGACAACACACAAATCGTCCCGGTTTGCAAGTGCCTTGACGGTTTTGAACCGAGGGATGCTAAAGGATGGATCTCCGGTAGCTTCTCACAGGGATGCCGCCCCAAGGAGGTGCCAAGGTGCACCCATGGAGACAGTTTCTTGGCCTTTCCGGGCATGAAGGTCCCGGACAAGTTCCTCCGTGTCCCGAGCAGAAGCTTCGATGAGTGCACCGAGGAATGCAGAAGCAATTGCTCCTGCGTGGCATATGCTTACTCCAAGATGAGCAACATAGATATTGACGGTGATGATACAAGATGCCTGTTATGGATCGGCGATTTGATCGACATGGAGAACAACCATCAAGGAGGGGAGAACCTCTATGTTCGGACTAAAAGATTGCAAGGTATGCATCACTCCACTTTCTCTGCTTGCTTATGTTTTACTGTGTGTGTGTGTTCGTTTCTTCTAAAGAGAGAAATTGGAGAAAGAGTGGCCTCATGTTTTTATGCATGCGTTCGAGAAAGGAGTCTGCTATGAATTTGGTGATTAGCACTGACAAACTTTGGTGATTCTCCTTATATTAATTTTTTTGTGCAGGCAACATGAGAAAGATCAAAACCATAGAAATTGTATTACCAGTTGTGTCAAGTTTTCTGATACTCATATGCGTGGGGCTTATTTGGATCTGTGGCTTTAGAGGTAGGAAATTGTTGCTTTACTTCTAATTTTGATGTTATCTCCAGTCACAAGAAACTGAAGAGGCGGTGCCCACACT
>NW_021248308.1:0-1334 GCF_002162155.2 Triticum dicoccoides | reverse complement strand
GACATGCACTTTTACGCCTCCTTTTCGAGGCGAGCCGATACTGCAACGCCATCGCCTTCAACGCCGACGGTGGCGACACGCTCGGGAAGATCCACCGTGCCGACGTCGGTTCAGCCATGGCATGCGTATGGCCGCTAGACGCGGCGTGGGCACCGGAGGGAGCTACACGACGATGTAGCTGCTGCTTTGTGGCTGTTGGTTATTTCGTGATGCCCAGTTGGAGTCCCCACTTTAAGAGCACGGAGCCCAGAATCTTGAACGACAACTGCTTCGTCGACCCTCAAATTGCCCGTAAACTGTCCAGACCAAGCGGTCCGGTTGTGTTTGCCATCTAGCACGGGTCTGCATCGATTTGTTCGGCGTTCCAAGACGTAACTTTTTTCCGCAAACCGAAGACAGACCGAGGGCTTTGCGGGCATTCGGATCAGTGCCACGCCCACGTTTAGCAAACGTGGCCCATTCAAAAACACTCATGGAGACAGTTTCTTGGCCTTTCCGGGCATGAAGGTCCCGGACAAGTTCCTCCGTGTCCCGAGCAGAAGCTTCGATGAGTGCACCGAGGAATGCAGAAGCAATTGCTCCTGCGTGGCATATGCTTACTCCAAGATGAGCAACATAGATATTGACGGTGATGATACAAGATGCCTGTTATGGATCGGCGATTTGATCGACATGGAGAACAACCATCAAGGAGGGGAGAACCTCTATGTTCGGACTAAAAGATTGCAAGGTATGCATCACTCCACTTTCTCTGCTTGCTTATGTTTTACTGGTGGTGTGTGTTCGTTTCTTCTAAAGAGAGAAATTGGAGAAAGAGTGGCCTCATGTTTTTATGCATGCGTTCGAGAAAGGAGTCTGCTATGAATTTGGTGATTAGCACTGACAAACTTTGGTGATTCTCCTTATATTAATTTTTTTGTGCAGGCAACATGAGAAAGATCAAAACCATAGAAATTGTATTACCAGTTGTGTCAAGTTTTCTGATACTCATATGCGTGGGGCTTATTTGGATCTGTGGCTTTAGAGGTAGGAAATTGTTGCTTTACTTCTAATTTTGATGTTATCTCCAGTCACAAGAAACTGAAGAGGCGGTGCCCACACTACTGACAGGCAATCAAGGAAGCAAGCTTGTCTGGGAAAGGTTGATGCGTCGAGATACAGGAAATTACAATCAGTTCGCTGATGGTAACACGGAGTTTCCCATTTTGAACTTTAGGGAAATTGCTACCGCGACAAATAATTTCTCTGAATCCAACATTCTTGGCAAAGGAGGGTTTGGCAATGTTTATAAGGCAAGACGTATCTGTACTGATAGTTATTTGATCGTTTTTTTT
>NW_021248307.1:0-409 GCF_002162155.2 Triticum dicoccoides | reverse complement strand
AGAATCATCCAATGTGTCCACTCTCCTGGACTTAAGGGTTTGGCAAGGGGAACTACCAGTAGGAGAAATAATCATGGATATAGGAGCAACTAAAATGGTGGTTGCTGTACAAATCATCAAGTTGGTCCAGAATGGAAATGAGGTTGATTCACTCAAAATTTTCAAAGAACAGCACTAGGTTTTTGCATAATGTGGAATCATAGGCTATTACCAATATCCCATAATTTTGGTGGAGGCCAGGAAGAATTATTTAAAGGAGTTGTAGTGCAAAATGCACTCTGGACCAGAGAAGAAAAATTGAGTGTAGGGCTCAAAATATTACATGAATGAAATATATTGCTGCACAACAGTGATTTAAAAACATCACATGACATCTCCAAATTTTGGTTGGAATTTTAAGAGAATTTAT
>NW_021248306.1:0-622 GCF_002162155.2 Triticum dicoccoides | reverse complement strand
AAAAAAGTTCTAAAAATGCCAAAAACAATTTTTGCCGTCTAAATAAAATATTTAGAACAAAGTGAACATTTTTTGGCCTAAAATACAATTTTTGAAAACATGCATATTTTTCTAATTCAAATAGAATAGCAATAAAAATCCAAATAAAATAATTATTTGATTTTAACATTTTTCCTTTAATATTTCTTTTATTTTCGAGAAGTCATCTTATCCCCTCTCTTTTAATATTGGAAATATTTGGAGGGAAAATGATTAAAACCAAAATGATCCTCTTTTCAAATTTGAGAAAATTCAAATATGAAAATAAACGAAATCCCCAACTCTCTCTGTGGGTCCTTGAGTTGCTTAGAATTTCTAGGATCCAACCAAAATGCAATTAAAATAGGATATGCAAATGATGTCCTATGTATAACATTCGAAGTTGAAAATTTGGGATGTTACAAACCTACCCCCATTAAGATGAATCTTGCCCTCGAGATTAGGGTTGGCTAGAAAATAGGTGTGGGTGGTCCTTCCGTAGGTCTTCCTCTCGTTCCCAGGTGGCTTCATCCTCGGTATGGTGGCTCCACTCAACTTTGCAAAACTTGATAACCTTGCTGCGTGTGACTCGGCTGGCAAACTC
>NW_021248305.1:0-4810 GCF_002162155.2 Triticum dicoccoides | reverse complement strand
GATGATGTACGGACACCAAGAGATGATGTACTTTTGCTTATAATTATTGAATGCATGCTAATTTGAATACTATACTTTGTTTTATGATTTGGTTTTGCTTATTTTATGATTTGGTTTTGCTTATTGAATGCTCATATTGGATAAGTTCTCCTTCATTCCCGTGTGCTAGACAATTTGGTATAATAATGCATTCGGGAATGAAAGAGGAGCTACGTACATCGATCATCGATAGTCAACCCGTGATTAATAATAATGATCTACTTTAATATTTGAGTTATGAACGTAGGCCGGAAATGTCGTACTCATTGGACGACGAAAACCGCCCGGGGGAGTGCGACAGGTGCCACGACGACCGAGGTATCTGCGACAGGTTCATTGAGCTGGACGAAGATCGACGCTTCAGCATTAAGCTCGAGGAGACCTGCGATGTTCATACGGTACGCAACAACGACAATAGTTTTTTTTCGTAATTAAGCACGACTTCAACTATTTTAATGTGTATTTTTCATCTTTTCCAATTCGACTAGCTTATCCCATGCTTTGCAAGACGCTATGTCTTGGAGAGGATGGGTTTTGAAGACCATGAAAGTTTTGAAACCAAAAAAAATATCCTAAGTACCCATCATGGTGTGGATTTTCAAGTAAAGATGTACAATGCTCAGAGTGTAACCCATTTTGGTTGCAAAAATTGGGATGCATTTTGCAAGATGTATGGTCTTGATGAGGGTATGCTTGTCATCATGGATCTTGGTGATCCTACAATCGAGCAAGAGAGACCTTCGATTTGGGTCCTTCTGGATACACCTCCAATTCTTCCCTCATGTGAGCTAAACATAGTTATTAAGTAATTTATATTTTTTATTTCAAAATATATAGTTGACAACTAATCTCCATTGACAGCTTATTTTCATTCTTCAAATAATGTGCGGAAGATGGTAGACAGAACGTACTACACCGAAGGCTCCGAATTAACTTATCAGGAGAAAAATCATCTGGTCGGATTTTGTACTGATCTTGAGAATTACAATATCTACAATCAAACTCCTCAACATTATGGTCAATACGTGCCACTAGTGCACGTGTTGAACTACGGTAACTACCATGGAGATACCCTGGTAAGATTATTTTTTACTATTACAACATCCGTGCATATTTTTGCACACTTCTAAAACTAGTACATCATTGCTAACTATGAAGTTATTACTATGTTTTTCAACAGATAATCCCGAATGATTGTGTGCCTCATCTGATGTATACGCATGGTAGCCTTCATGTTTTGAACATACAACCAGGTCGTCCTACGAATCTCAACTGTCCATACCGGGTTTCTAAAAGAAGTGGAGACATAACAATCAAAGAATGGAAAAAATGTATGGACAGTCGTAAGGAGCTTCTTGGAAGCAATAAGAAGCAAAGGGCAAGAATTGGAGACAGGATGATCGCCATTCTTCATAATGGAGAGTCAGGGTCTATATTGTTTTATGCTATTTTACCTTAAGGGTGTTTAGGTCCTACCTGATACTGATGATCATGTGCTAAGAACAATTATGTAGGGTTGGGTTCGATGACTATGAGGATGATGATCGTATGACTTATTATTAATAACGAGTAGAAGTTGTATGATGATGCATGATTAGTAGGACTTGTTATTATATATATGATGATGTATGATGCAAGCATGCATGAGCATGTTATATCTGTGGGTGCAATGAACATAGCAGCAGCGTTGATAAACCAAGGACGAAGATATAAGAGAGGACACTTCTCTCTATTAGCTAGCTATAATAACAACTTAAAAATAACCCCCAAAACCCCTAAAGCAGCCACTTTTGTAAAAAAAACAAGTTTGACTTTTGGTCCCGGTTGGAGCCACCAACCAGGACCAAAGGCCCCCTGTCGGTGTCAAAACCGGTGGATCTCGGGTAGGGGGTCCCGAACTGTGCGTCTAGGCGGATGGTAACAGGAGACGAGGGACACAATGTTTTTATCCAGGTTCGGGCCCTCTCGATGGAGGTAAAACCCTACGTCCTGCTTGATTAATATTGATGATATGGGTAGTACAAGAGTAGATCTACCACGAGATCAAGGAGGCTAAACCCTAGAAGCTAGCCTATGGTATGATTGTCGAGATGTATGTTCGTCCTACGGACTAAGGCCCTCCGGTTTATATAGACACCGGAGAGGCTAGGGTTACACAGAGTCGGTTACAATGGTAGGAGATCTACACATCCGTATTGCCAAGCTTGCCTTCCACGCCAAGGAAAGTACCTTCCGGACACGAGCCGGAGTCTTCAATCTTCTATCTTCGTAGTCTTGGAGTCCGGCGGATATTGATAGTCCGGCTGTCCGAACACCCCCTAGTCCAGGACTCCCTCAGTAGCCCCTGAACCAGTCTTCAATGACGATAAGTCCGGCGTGCATAATGTTCGGCATTGCAAGGCGGGTTCCTCCCTTGAATAATTCGGAGAAGATAATGAACACCAGGATAGTGTCCAGCTCTGCAAAAATAATTTCCACATTCCACCGTAGAGAGAATAAAATATACACTTAGCTCAATCTGCTGACGTATTATGCGGCGTGACATCACATCGCAGCCAAGTCCTCGTTTGAATCATTTTTTACTATTCCACCTCAGCACGTCTAGCGAAGCGGTTTCCTTGGCACGTCTTGTCGAAGCAGAGATCGTGTTCCCCTTTATCCCGGGATTCTCATCAATACGGACGTGGGTAACCCAACCGCGCCATTGATGGTGGCGCTTGGGAGATAAGCGAGTTTTACCGGGCCGGTGAGGGACGCATAGTTTTGTCCGCCTATATATAAGGGATAAGGATTTACCTTCTCACCTACGCCTTCTTCCTCCTTTGCTCATCCATCCCTGCGAACTCAAGCTCCAACGCCCAAGCTCGCGCATCTCACCTCGACCCTTCTCCAAATATGTCCGGAGCGGGAGGTAAATGGATGGCCTCCACCGCTAAGGAGGAGGACATCACTAAGCTACGCGACGCCGGATACCTTTCCAGCGATATCGCGCATCGGCTGCCCGACGCGGGGCAGCTCATCCCTACCCCAGGGCCCCATGAGAGGGTCGTCTTCCTTCCCCACTTCCTCCGCGGACTGGGCTTTCCGCTCCATCCATTCGTCCGGGGGCTCATGTTTTACTACGGCCTGGATTTCCACGATCTGGCGCCGAACTTCATCCTCAACATCTCGGCATTTATCGTCGTGTGCGAGGCCTTTCTCTGCATCCGGCCCCACTTCGGCCTGTGGCTCAAGACCTTCAACGTCAAGCCGAAGATTGTGATGGGGACGCAAGCGGAATGCGGAGGCGCCATGTTGGGCAAACTGCCGAACGTCCCTTGGCTAGAAGGGACCTTCGTGGACTCCGTCAAGGGGTGGCAATCGGGGTGGTTCTACATCACCGAGCCGCGCAAGCCTACATGGGCCGCGGCCCCCGAATTTAGATCTGGAATCCCCACGCAGCTCACCTCCTGGAAAGAGAAGGGCTTGCAGTGGGGTGATCCGGTGGAGGTGACGGGACTCCGAGCCTGCATCAAGAAGAGGGTGAGCAATAGGCTCCGGCTCGTCGATGTGGTCCAGGTCATGCTCCTCCGGCGGATTCTCCCATGCCAAGAACGGGCATTCAACTTGTGGGAGTTTAATCCGGAACAGCACCAGACGTTGAGTGGGCTCTTCGATACAACACACGAAGGCGCCTGGAGGGTGCTGTTCAAGGGCGCCGAAGCCCCCGCATCCGCGACCGAAAGACCGTGGATTCAGCTCGCAGTCTCCGACTGACGAGGTAAGTGATTCAACCCCATTACGGGACACTCGTGGTAATTAGATTAACTCTAGTGAGGTTTTTAATCTGCCTCTTCCTTTGACAGGAATGGATGGAGAAGGCCGAGCTGCTCATCAGCCCGGCTCCCATGCCAGAAGAACCAGTGGATGCCCGCTTAGCAGGGCTGCTGGTTCCGGCACTGCACGTGGTGCCGGAGAAGAAGGCCAAGAAGGTGGCCGCGGGGACTCGAAAGAGTTCCCGTAATCAGGCATCTGACGACGACGAGGACTCCTCCCCCGAAGACGAGGAGGAGGAGGAGTACTCTCTCCCGGAGGAGGGAGAGAAGAAGAGGAAGGCTTCCCCAATCGGGGCGGCCGAAGGGTCCAAGAGGGGGAGGACTATCCCCCCGGACATTTTCGCCAACATCAGCGTTGGCGAGGATGAATGGCCTCCAAGGGCCAGGCGTCCGGCCGGATCGTAAGTATTCAGATCATTTATATGCCATATCTTCCACGTCACGAAGTATCCTTCTAACGCCGCATTCTGTCTGTAGTCCGGCCAAGGATGATCTTCCCGACTCGATGAGCGGGTCGTTGGCCTCATCGGAGGTAAATTCCGTCCCGACCGCCTCTACCCCTCGCACCGACAAGGACGCCGAGGTGGGATCCCAAGAGGGGACCCATCAGGAGGAGGCTCCATAGGCGCCGTCTGGTGACCTCCCGGACTTTGTGCCGGACTCTACATCGGAACCCGCAGCGGTTCCAGAGTCCGGCAAGCGGCCCCTTCGAAAGAAGGGCAAGACCGTGATGCCGGCGGCCTTCGTCCAATTGGAGGCGCCGGATAACCTGTTGGAAGCGCTTAACGGCGCTTCCATCGAGGAAGAACACCGCACTATCATGAGTGCGGTGATTGAGAAGGTCCAGCTCGCCAAGAGCGGGCTGACCGAAGCCTGCAGCAGCCTTCTAACAGGCTTTGAGGTAAGAAGTTAAAATTATGTAGTGTAATACCGCATAGACAGTAGCCCCTGATGCT
>NW_021248304.1:0-2477 GCF_002162155.2 Triticum dicoccoides | reverse complement strand
CAGCTTGATCAGCAGGTGGTGGCGGCCATGGACTACTAACAACTTCTCGGTTTGTAGCAACGGCCTCAGTCTCCATTGCAGGCATTTTACCCTTGATTATTTCATCAATCGTGTATGTCCGGGCCAACCTCAAGGAGCGTAAATAACTTTGTAGGTAATCAGTCGTACTAGTTACATTTGGGATCTCCTTCCCATGGGTAAAATCTGATCTTTGAGACCAAATCCTACATACCAGCATTATCACACAATCCCTCATCAAATCCGTGCAGTTTGCCAAGATATTCAGTAACCAGTCCTTTCCTGAATCCACGAGCATCTCCTGCTTCGGCAGAGGCCAGACAGTGCTCATCTTTGCCCAAATATTACGTGCATGCTCGCATGCAACCAGGGCATGGAAACTTGTTTCCTCTTCACGCCCGCACAGAGGGCAAGTATCCCGAGTGGGTATATGGCGAAACTTCTTGCAAGAATTAGTTGCTAGAGCACCCGAGACAGCCTTCCAGGCCATGATCTTCATTTTGAGGGGCACTTGAGCAGACCAGATGCGCTGCCATATAGGTCTACGACCTGACGGATTACTGCTGGATGCCCCCAGCGCCGCGGTTTCGCCCTGATTTTCAGAGGCCAAACGGTATGCACTTCTGACAGTAAACTGGCCACTCCTCTCCGGGAACTAGGCTAGGAAGTCCTGACCATTCCTTGGAGATGTACGAATCTTTAGGATTTCACGGACATCCATCTCCCAAAAATGTTCCTGGAGTCTCTGTACATTCCATGCACCATGCTCATTGATGAAATCAGCGACCCAATTAAATCTGCAATTTCTTTTAGGGGTAATCGGCCTGAAGTTATGGCCCCACGGGATCCAGGCATCTCTCCATACTTTGATCAAAGTACCATTACCCACACGCCAAATTATCCCCTGCTTCACCAATGCTAGCCCATGCATGATCCCCTTCCACACCGCCGAGGAGCTAGAGGGAAAAACAGTATCCAATAAATTCCCACGAGGGAAGTATTTGGCTCAAAGCAACCGAGCACACAAGCTCTCCGGGGTATCTAGTAGCCGCCATGCTTGCTTAGCCAGCAAGGCTTGATTGAACGCACGCATGTCTCTAAATCCCATGCCCCCCATTGCTTTTGGTAACTTCATTTTCTCCCAACTTAGCCATGCCATCTTTCTCTTTCCATGCTCTATCCCCCACCAATACTGCCTCATCATTTTTGCAAGGTCATCATAGACAGAAGTCGGCAATCTAAATACACTCATGACATAGGTAGGTATTGCCTGGGCCACAGCCTTTATCAAGATTTCTTTGTTACCGGACGAAACATATTGTTCACTCTAATCCACCAGCCTCTTTCTCAACCTTTCTTGAACAGTCTCGAATTGTCCCTTATGTAATCTTCCTTCAGGCACTGGCAACCCCAAATACTTGGGTTCAAAAACCTGTAGCGTTACCTCCAGAATGCCTTTTATTTCGTCCACCATCGACTCAAGACAATTATCAGAAAAAAGGATGGAACACTTTTCCGGGTTGATGAGTTGACCCGTCGCTCTAGTGTATGTGTTCAACAAACCCTTAACAATCCTTGCCTGCTGAGCCGACGCTTCAAAAAGCAACATAGTATCATCCGCGAACAAGAGATGAGAAATAACTGGCGCCCTTCTACATATGGTGACCCCCTTCAGATCCCCTTCACTCACTGACTTTGAGATGAGAGCAGACAAGGCGTCAGCAACAAATAGGAAGAGGAATGGGGAGAGTGGATCACCTTGCCGAAGACCCCTGGAAGGGGTAAAACCATGCAGCAATTTCCCATTAAATTTGACAGAGTATTTCACAGACTTAACACAAGCCATAATCCAAGAAATCCATAGAGCTGAAAACCCCCATTTAGACAACGCTTGCTCCAAAAAATCCCAATCCACACGATCATACGCCTTCGAGAGATCAAGTTTATATGCACACGCAGCCGGCTCATTGTGCTTCATAGACTGAATATGGTGAATGCACTCAAACGCTATTATAGAGTTGTCAGAAATAAGGCGACCAGGCACAAACGCGCTCTGATTTTCAGAAATGAGATCCGATAACATTGGTCGAAGGTGATTCACCAAGCATTTTGACACAATTTTATAAACAACATTACACAAGCTTATCGGCCTAAAATCCTTTAGCTCCTTTGGATGTGGAACCTTCGGAATTAGGACTATAGCAGTGTGGTTCACTCCATCCGGCATTATCCCAGTCTTAAAAAATTCCAACACAGCAGCCACTATTTCAGTTTTCATCACAGCCCAATTACGCTGGTAAAATCTAGCCGGAAATCCATCGGTCCCAGG
Organism: Triticum dicoccoides; assembly: GCF_002162155.2. Taxonomy (NCBI): domain Eukaryota; kingdom Viridiplantae; phylum Streptophyta; class Magnoliopsida; order Poales; family Poaceae; genus Triticum; species Triticum dicoccoides. The sequence goes on along the minus strand of NW_021248304.1, from coordinate 130 downwards.
TGCTTTCAGAGGTCCGATTTGGAACAAGGCATTCAAAATTTCCTCTTCTGTAAACTGAGCACACAAACTATCATTCATAGCTTGTGTTACCTTTGGCATGATCCCTTACATCACACCCGTGGACTCCAGA
>NW_021248303.1:0-603 GCF_002162155.2 Triticum dicoccoides | reverse complement strand
GGGGAGGTGGCACAGCGTGAGCGCGGTGGTGCCAGTGCTGCCGGCCGGGATGATCTGCCCGGCCTCGACTTGCTCGTCCTGCGGCTCGTCATCCGGGGTCGCCAAAACCCCGAGCTCCCCCACCGCGGGCGGCGCGTCGTCCCCATCCGCCTGGCCCTCGTAGACCACGATGGCAGGATCGCTTGCCTTGTCCACCTCCGCCACGGCGACGCTCTCGGTCACCGCGGGCGGCACGTCGTCCCCGCGCACCGAGCCATCGTAGACCACGATGGCGAGATCGCTCGCCTTCTCCACCGCCGCGGCCGCGGCGCTCTCCACCGGGCCCACGATGGCGAGATCGCCCGCCCTCTCCACCTCCGCAACCGCGGCGCTCTCCTCAGGGATCTGGCCGGCGAAGAGCGCGAGATCGATGTCGTACCCGATCGGCGCGGAGGGCAGGCCGAAACGCAGCTCGAGGTCGAGTCCATCCGCCGCCGTCCCGACCGATCCACGCGCATCCGCCTTCTCGCTACGACCCACCGCCATCACTCCTCACTGGCGAGCTCTACTAGCGCCGTCGGCTGTCGGCTGGAGGAAAGGGGAAAGGGGAAAGGGAAAATGACT
>NW_021248302.1:0-727 GCF_002162155.2 Triticum dicoccoides | reverse complement strand
CCTAATCAAGCAGCATCAGTGGAGGAGATAGGCCTGCGACTGTTGGGGCTATAGACCTAGGCTTAGTAATTCCATCTTAAAAGACAGAAAAAATCACTAGAGCGCATCACTCAAGCTAGCGTAGCAATAGACGTAGTCTGGTGCTAACTCCGTCACTGAGTATCAATGTTTTAAATAGCTAGCTATGACCCTGCTATTGTTTTTTGAGCATGGTGGAACCGAAAAAGGTTTTTGCCCCGCTTTATAGATAAACTAAAGACCAAAATACAACCAAATAAAAACACACGCCACCACAAAACCAGCACACCAAAGGCAGGATGCATAGCAGCTGAAATTCAGCAACAACACTGCGTACAACTAAAAGCAAACTTCAGACGTACAATAGGCATCCGTATGGAGTCAACAGATCTTTGAATCATGAAAGCCACCACGAATATACGATGCCGAACACCGACGCAACATGGGCTACAAGGCGGTGCTTCCGTGCCTTCAAGAAGGGCACAACACCGACGCACCACTCGATCCAAAGGATCAAGATCTTCACCCAAAGTAATTCAAAGTGTAGGATGCCCACGGACGCCGCCATTGTTGGTCTAGCCAAAGCCTGGTAGGGAATACCACGTGGCTAGAGCGGCCAACCACAAGATCTGTTGCACCACCACCATGACACAGTCAAACCTAGCCTTCACTCTGCCAACACATCCATGGAAGCCAGTCAACTCATGAG
>NW_021248301.1:0-546 GCF_002162155.2 Triticum dicoccoides | reverse complement strand
GCGTCGTCGCCGCCACCGAGCCCTGCCCCTCGTCGTCGCCTTCGCCACCGCTGAGCCCTGCCTCGATGTAAACTAACAATAATGAATGCAAATGACAGCGGTGCTCTCCAACTGGTGCTTTTTAATTAGAGGGTGATGACTCGGCATAAAAGTAAATAGATAGGCCCTTCGCAGAGGGAAGCAGAGATTTGTAGAGGAGCCAGAGCTCGGTTTTGAAACAGAGGTGAATAATATTTTGAGCGGTATACTTTTATTGTCAACATAACAACCAAGAGATGGCAATATCTTCCATGCTACACACATTATAGGCAGTTCCCAAACAGAATGGTAAAGTTTATACTCCCCCTTCCACCAACAAGCATCAATCCATGGCTTTCTCGAAACAAGGAGTGCCTCCAACTAACAAGAGTCCCAGGGGGAGTTTTGTTTGCAATTATTTTGATTTAGTTTGCATAAAGCATGGGACTGGGCATCCCGGTGACCAGCCATTTATCTCGTGAGTGAGGAGCGGAGTCCACTCCTCTTGAGAATAACCCGCCTAACATG
>NW_021248300.1:0-396 GCF_002162155.2 Triticum dicoccoides | reverse complement strand
TCATAATTGAAACTGCCTCTCAAGTTGAAGTAAATTATCCATCCCATCACCTGTAAGTGAAAAAAATCTTGGTTAATTGTTTTTTAATTGTCTGTCATTGAAATTGCATCTAAGTTTGAAGTAAATTAACCATCCCGCCACCCGTAAAAGTGGGAAAAAAATAAGCATTCCTCCGAATTATTCGTAGGCCCTTCGGTTTTTCATCTATCGTGAGACTGACATTATTTTTCTTCTCATACACGCAGCGAGGATGTACTAAAAAAATTACACGCATTAAGGATCAAGTCCAACATCAATCCATTGTGAGCATGTTAGAATGCATGTGTATTACGTTCGCATGTGCGTCGGTTGGTACACATATATTCAAATACATGTATATACAGGAGTGCAAATATT
>NW_021248299.1:0-706 GCF_002162155.2 Triticum dicoccoides | reverse complement strand
TAGTTTTGTTCATTATTTACGGATGTGTTTTAATTTTTGTGAACATTTTCTAAAAGCTGATGGACATGATTTTTAAATTCCTGAATATGCTTTGAATATTGGCTCATTTAAAAAAATCATGAACATTTTTTATTTCATGAAATCATTAGAAATCGTGATTTGTTTATAATTTGTGAGCAATTTTTTAAGTCATGAACATTTTTTGATTTTTAGAATATTTTTTAAATTCACAAACAGTTTACCATTTTCCTACTTTTTTTCAGAACTCGCAATTGTTTGATATTTTGGAAATCCGAAATTAATTTTGAGATAAAAAACCAAAACAGAAATAAAAAAGTAAAAAGAAATAAAAAATAGGGGGCGCCATCAATCCGAAATTTATTTTTAGGGAAAAAACAAAATAGAAATAAAAAAAGATATAGAAAACAGGGGGCGCCACGACCCGCACATGGGCTGGCCCATTACTGCGCTTGGTAAAAAGAAAGAGAAAATCTGGCCCACAGCATATAGCCTGGCTCAGGCAACGGAAGAAAATCATCGCCGGGCAGGGATATATAGATAGATTATACTAGCAAAAGGGCTCGTGCGTTGCAACGGGAGAAAAAAATTCATAATTTCAAATGGTCATGATCACATTTCGTTGCATCACCGAGATACAATATCTCTCTCAATTTCTCGAAATCATGAACATTTTGAAATTATGAAC
>NW_021248298.1:0-416 GCF_002162155.2 Triticum dicoccoides | reverse complement strand
GGCCGCGTTGGCCCTTTCCCTGAGCGTCTGGAGCATGGGGCCACGTATGTGCTCCAGCGTCTGCTGCTGGCGAATCTCATCTTCGTTCCGCCGCATGACGGACTCGGCATCACCGACCCTCCATTGGAGGAGAAGCAGCTCAGCGCGGGAGGAGGCCGATTCAGCCTGCGCCGCGACCAGGGCGGCTGCGTAGGCCTCGGCACGCTACGTCGCTTCAATCAGCTTGGTCCTAAGAGCGGCAGTCCTGCCCACAACCTCGACCTTGATCAGCTCCAACCTCTCGTCATAGTCGCGCTCAAGGCCCGCGCGAACTTCCGCCACGCGACGGTCGATCTCTTCCTGGATTCGTACCTCCCGTGTGCCAACATCGAGGTTGCGCTCGGCGGCCTCCAGTGTCAGCGCTTCCTCGCACCTCC
>NW_021248297.1:0-405 GCF_002162155.2 Triticum dicoccoides | reverse complement strand
AACCGACTTTTGGTTTTGGTCCTGGTCCACCTAGCGCCATATATAAAAGGAGGAAGGCGTACCCATCAAGGGCACTCACACACATGTACAGGCTAAAACCCTAGACTCCTAACAGCCGATCCAAAAAGGGCGCTAGAAGGGATCAGAAGGCCATCTCCACCGCCGGCCACCGCAGGGTCGTGCCGGCGGCTTGCTGCCATCATCTACGTGGCCTTTCTGCCGCTCAGCTTCATCCACCGTTTTCTCGTTGCTGGAGATCATGGAATACGCTATGCCTGCATCGAGCAGACACGAGACCTTACACAATACCCGTAAGATCTCATGAACTCCTTCTCTGTTAATCTGTTTTAGGTGATCTAATTCTAGGCTTAAGATCCTGTCACGTTCATCCCTAAGGATTTTTTT
>NW_021248296.1:0-384 GCF_002162155.2 Triticum dicoccoides | reverse complement strand
AGCAATAGATGATGGTGTAGGATCCCTTGAGGCACCATTAAACACCACATCTTGTTCCATGGAGTGTTGGGTTTCCTCTACATTGTTAGCACAACAATTCGAGGAAATAGATGCATTTTTATCATGGCAACAAGACATAGCAAGCATATCATCGTGAGATTTAGTCAAGCAATTTCTACATGATATGCAAGGACTATCAACACAAGCATGTGAAATATTTGGAGTGCTCGAAGTGTTAAAGCCCAAAGAAGGAGCATTGCAAAAATATAGTGATGAAGGATCATCCACAATAAGCATACTATCATCATTGCAATGACCAACACTACTCACCATATCATTACCTTGTGGCAAACCACATGTAGGTGAAGTAGAAGAAGTTGAGAA
>NW_021248295.1:0-496 GCF_002162155.2 Triticum dicoccoides | reverse complement strand
GGAAAAAAAAAAGAGTCGGGTAGCCACGCTCCGTTTAGGCCCAAAATTTTTCGAAAACGCATTTTTCGAAAAATTTTCTGGCTATCCTATTTTTAGGTGTTTCTGAGTGTTTTGAGACAGGTGCCATTATAGGAAGTTTTTTTTGACCCGTTTCCAGTTTTTGGGTCCGGGCAGTCGAAAAAAAAAATTGGTCGAAAAATTTCGTGCCCATCCTGTCAGTTTGAGCTAGGAAGAGTTTTGAGACACTCGCCATTATAGTGATTTTTCGCAAAAAAAAAAAAAGCAACGCAAAAAAAAAAGAGCGCAAAAAAAAAGAGCAAAAAAAATTCAAAGTGTGCTTTTCCCTTGTTTACGTGTCGCGCCGTGATTTTGTTGGTGTTCTAGGCTCGCGTCTCTAGCACAGTCTAGCCTAGGACCAGCACAGTACCGTCGTTGAGCGTTTATTCAACATTGCATCTTTGAATTGATTATTGCTAATCTTTTGCTACCATATATA
>NW_021248294.1:0-1251 GCF_002162155.2 Triticum dicoccoides | reverse complement strand
TCCAGGAGTTGCAAGTAGTTTCTGGTGTTTGTAGCCTACTGGAGGCCGTGGATAGCGCTGACCGTAGGGGTGGGCTGTGATGCGGTAGGTACGTGGCCGGGTGTACCGAATACCCGTTAGGTATCTCGGGAACCCTGTTCACATCGTTCGGGGCCGTATGGGAAACCTCGGCCGGACTCCCTGCGGATGGAACCTGAATAGGCGATAAACCTGGACTGGAGGCTTAGGTGATTAGGTAGGTCGTGGCCGACACCCACGTTGGGCTTCCGCTTGAAGGTTGCCGAGTACATGTCGTGTAAACGACGGTAAGTGGTGAGAGCGTGTATGAAGAAGTACCCCCTGCAGGGTTAACATGATCTATTCGAATAGCCGCGTCCGCGGTAAAGGACTACTTGGTTGCCTATACAGTTCATAGACAAGTAAATGAAAACTGTTAAAAACCTCAAGATAAGTGTGAGTGCCGAGGATGGCTCTTCCGTAGGAAGACGGAGGCGGATCCTCGGTAGTGTATTGAAGTGGTGAGTAGTGGACTCGTGTGCGCAAAACCATTTCAAGTTGGAGTATCGTAGGTTAGCCTAGCCAAGAGTCAATGCATGTATGTAGGATCTGATGTAAGTCTTGCTGAGTACCTTTGTACTCATGTTGCTATAATCTACATTTTTACAGAAGACGCTGCAACCCCTTCTGATGGGTTCTATGTAGACGTTGACATCAACGAGTAGGCTAAAGACCCAGGTGGTGACCCTGAGCTTGTGAAGGACCACGTAGTATAGCTAGGCTTTCCAAGCCTCTTTTATTTTACTAGTTGTCTGTACTCAGACAAGTTACTTTCGCTGCTGGTTTGTATGACTGTATGACTTGTATGTGGGGTCGTGAGACCCGTACCTTTGTGTATGTTATGTATGGCTCACCGAGCCTTAAATAAAGTACTTGTGTCATAGAGTCATGTTGTGATGCTTCGTTGTATTTGCACATATCGAGCATATTGTGTGTATGATTGAAATGCTTGGTATGTGTGGGATCTGACTATCTAGTTGTTTATCTTTGGTAGCCTCTCTTACCGGGAAATGTCTCCTATTGTTACCGCTGAGCCATGGTAGCTTGCTACTGCTCTGGAACACTTAGGCTGGCCGGCATGTGTCCTTCTTCGTTCCTGTGTCTGTCCCTTCGGGGAAATGTCACGCTTTGAGTACCGGAGTCCTGTTAGCCCGCTACAGCCCGGTTTACCGGAGTCCTGCTAGCCCAGTGCTA
>NW_021248293.1:0-661 GCF_002162155.2 Triticum dicoccoides | reverse complement strand
GAAGGGTCCAAGAGGGGAAAAACTCTTCCCCCGGACTGTTCCGCCAACGCCAGTGAAGACAACGAGGACTGGCGTCCAAGGGCCAAGCCTCTGGCGAGATCGTAAGTATCCGGACTCCCGAATAACTTCAAGGTTTTCGTTTTCCGCCACATCATGTCTTTCTAATGCCGCATACAACCCTGTAGTCCGCCTAAGGATGATCTCCCCACTTTGTCGAGCGGGTCCTTAGGGGCGTCAGATATGGATTCTCTTCCGACTGCCTCCACCCGCTGTGATGCGGACGATGCCGAGGTGGGATCCCAGGAAGGGACCCACGAGGAGGAGAGGGCCCTGGAGGTGTCGCAGGACAACCTCCCGGACTTTGCACCGGACTCAGCCCCGGAACCCATAGTGGCTCCGGAGTCCGGCGGGCGACCCCTTCGTAAGAAGGGCAAGACCGCGACGTCGGCTGCCTCCGTCCAACCAGACGTGCCGGATAATTTACTGGAGGCACTCAACGGCGCCTCCATCGAAGAGGAACACTGCACTGTTATGAGTGCGGTGATTCAGAAGGTTCAGCTCGCCAAGAGCGGGCTGGCCGAAGCCTGCAGCAGCCTTCTAACAGGCTTTGAGGTAAGAATTTCAATATATGTAAAATGGTACCGCATAGACAGTAGCCCCT
>NW_021248292.1:0-1225 GCF_002162155.2 Triticum dicoccoides | reverse complement strand
CTCGATGAAGTCCATGGAGATGTCGGCCCAGACCTGAGAAGGCACCTCAAGGGGATGTAGCAGCCCCGCCGGCCGCGGTGTCTCCATCTTGTTGCGCTGGCACGTCACGCAAGACCGCACCCAGTCTCGCACCAGCGCCCGGTCACCGGGGATGTAGAAATCCGCTCCAAGATGGTGGAGGGTCTTCTGCACGCCCTCGTGGCCTGCCGAGTGGGCCAGCAACAGGGCCTGGTGACAGAGGTCGTCGTGATCCGGCACGAAGAGCCGTCGCCCGTGCAGGAGCAGTCCATCATCCAGGCGCCACGGCTCCACTAGGTCGCTGATGATCCACGAGTGTAGGGGATCTATCGTAGTCCTCTCGATAAGTAAGAGTGTCGAACCCAACGAGGAGCAGGAGGAAATGATAAGCGGTTTTCAGTAAGGTTTTCTCTGCAAGCACTGAAATTGTAGGTAATAGATAGTTTTGTGATAAGATAAATTGTAACGAGTAACAAGTAAATAAAGTAAATAAAGTGCAGTAGGGTGACCCAATCCTTTTTGTAGCAAAGGATAAGCCTGGACAATTTCTTATAATGAGAAAGGAGCTCCCGAGGACACATGGGAATTATCGTCAAGCTAGTTTTCATCACGCTCATATGGTTCGCGTTCGGTACTTTGATAATTTGATATGTGGGTGGACCGGTGCTTGGGTACTGCCCTTACTTGGACAAGCATCCCACTTATAATTAACCCCTATTGCAAGCATCCGCAACTACAAAAAAAGTATTAAGGTAAACCTAACCACATCATTAGACATATGGATCCAAATCAGCCCCTAACGAAGCAACACATAAACTAGGGTTTAAGCTTCTGTCACTCTAGCAACCCATCATCTACTTATTACTTCCCAATGCCTTCCTCTAGGCCCAAATAATGGTGAAGTGTCATGTAGTCGACGTTCACATAACACCACTAGAGGAAAGACAACATACATCTCATCAAAATATCGAACGAATACCAAATTCACATGACTACTAATAGCAAGACTTCACCCATGTCCTCAGGAACAAACGTAACTACTCACAAAGCATATTCATGTTCATAATCAGAGGAGTAATAATATGCATTAAGGATCTGAACATATGATCTTCCACCAAGTAAACCAATTAGCATCAACTACAAGGAGTAATCAACACTACTAGCAACCCACAGGTACCAATTTGTGGTTTGGATACAAGATTGGATA
>NW_021248291.1:0-1132 GCF_002162155.2 Triticum dicoccoides | reverse complement strand
TTTTTTTTGGAAAAACTATGTAAAAGTTCAATGGTTAGCTCTTGATCCTATGTTCACTGATGTTAAAATTGAAGAAATAATAATAGTGTTTAGCGCCGGGGAATTTCGTTGGGAGAACAAGCACCTGACATGGAACCATATTAGACAGCTAGACCAAAATCTTGATCTCCAATGGATCTTTTAGGCGACCTTAATGAAATACAGTTCTTGCACAAGAAAGAAGGCGGGGATCCATGTTCACCTCAGTATATGCAAGCCTTCTAGAGCGCAATCGTTGATTGCGAGGTGCACAGCTTGGGGTTATTGGGGATCCCTTCACATGGCATAGAGGGCGGACTAGAGAGAGGTTGGATAGGGGATTAGTTAATGACGCATGGACGCTCTTCCCCAATGCGGCGTTGGAAAATATGGAGTACAACCATTCTGATTATCGACCCTTGTGTGCAAATACTGAATACTATAATCAGCCCGAAGCATCAAACAATGGACATCAAAACATGTTCGAGGTATGGTGGTTAAGGGAATATAGCTTTAACGCAACTGTGCTATAGGCTTGGTCTAAGGTTGGGGCTAACCCGGGCGTCACATGTATCTATGAGAAGCTAAATAAGATGCACGTTGAATTCCATAACTGGGATTAGCGGGAACTAAAGAAGCCAAGGGAGAGACTTCGTAAGGCACAAAGAGACTTGGAAAAGGTTATGTCAGGGCCGATGAATGATGACAATGATACAAAGAAAAAATACTTGCAAAATTGATTGAAGACCTACTGGAGTTAGAAGAAATTCAAGTTATGCAAAGGTCTCGGGCAACTTGGTTGAAAAGTGGTAAACACCGCAACACCGATTTCTTTCCGGCCTTTGTGTCTGCTAGAAGAAAGAGTAACTTTGAAAATATTAAAAGATGACAATTGGAATTGGTTAGAAGGTATGGCTGGATTAAACCCTCATATACAAAACTATTTTACTCATCTGTTTACGTCTAAAGTGCAACAAACAAATCCTTCTATTCTACAAACAGAATAAATATATAATTTTTATGGCACCTTATACTGAGGACGGTGTGAAAAAAGCAGTTTTGAGCATATCGCTTGTCGTTACCGTCTCGGTCTGATGGGGATTAAAGATTAATC
>NW_021248290.1:0-1290 GCF_002162155.2 Triticum dicoccoides | reverse complement strand
AAGCGGAACTGCCCCAAGTGTTTGGCGGATAAGAAGGATGGCAAGGTGAACAAAGGTATATGTGATATACATGTTATTGATGTGTACCTTACTAATACTCGCAGTAGTACCTGGGTATTTGATACTGGTTCTGTTGCTAATATTTGCAACTCGAAATAGGGACTACGGATTAAGCGAAGATTGGCTAAGGACGGGGTGACGTTGCGCGTGGGAAATGGTTCCAAAGTCGATGTGATCGCGGTCGGCACGCTACCTCTACATCTACCTTCGGGATTAGTTTTAGACCTAAATAATTGTTATTTGGTGCCAGCGTTGAGCATGAACATTATATCTGGATCTTGCTTGATGCGAGACGGTTATTCATTTAAATCTGAGAATAATGGTTGTTCTATTTATATGAGTAATATCTTTTATGGTCATGCACCTTTAAAGAATGGTCTATTCTTATTGAATCTCGATAGTAGTGACACACATATTCATAATGTTGAAGCCAAAAGATGCAGAGTTGATAATGATAGTGCAACTTATTTGTGGCACTGCCGTTTAGGTCATATCGGTGTAAAGCACATGAAGAAACTCCATACTGATGGACTTTTGGAACCACTTGATTATGAATCACTTGGTACTTGCGAACCGTGCCTCATGGGCAAGATGACTAAAACGCCGTTCTCCGGTACTATGGAGAGAGCAACAGATTTGTTGGAAATCATACATACAGATGTATGTGGTCCGATGAATGTTGAGGCTCGTGGCGGATATCGTTATTTTCTCACCTTCACAGATGATTTAAGCAGATATGGCTATATCTACTTAATGAAACACAAGTCTGAAACATTTGAAAAATTCAAAGAATTTCACAGTGAAGTGGAAAATCATCGTAACAAGAAAATAAAGTTTCTACGATCTAATCGTGGAGGAGAATATTTGAGTTACGAGTTTGGTTGACATTTGAAACAATGCGGAATAGTTTCGCAGCTCACGCCACCCGGAACACCACAACGTAATGGTGTGTCCGAACGTCTTAATCGTACTTTACTAGATATGGTGCGATCTATGATGTCTCTTACAGATTTACCGCTATCGTTTTGGGGTTATGCTTTAGAGACGGCCGCATTCACGTTAAATAGGGCACCATCGAAATCCGTTGAGACGACGCCTTATGAACTATGGTTTGGCAAGAAACCAAAGTTGTCGTTTCTAAAAGTTTGGGGCTGCGATGCTTATGTGAAAAAGCTTCAACCTAATAAGCTCGAACCCAAATCGGAGAAATGTGTCTTCATAGGATATCCA
>NW_021248289.1:0-930 GCF_002162155.2 Triticum dicoccoides | reverse complement strand
TTTTAGAATATAAATAGTGCTACTCAAAAAAATAGTGTTAATTATGCATAAGAATGTTCTTCGTGTATTTAAAAAATGTTGGACGTGTATTTTTCCAAACAGAAAATCAAGAGTGTACCTAAAATTATTCTTCCTGTTGAAAAAAAGATCATCATGTTTTGTAAAACGATCTTCGTGTATTTTAAGACATTCATCATAGTTTCTTCAAAAATGTTTGCCCTATATTAAAAAATGTTCATAGTGTTTTCAAAATATATGTTCATCATGTATTTGAAAACATTCTCAAATGGCTATTATAAAAAAAATGGTCATCATGAGTAAAAATATGTTGGATCTATAGGATGGTATATTACCTTTAGCTTTCAAATTCATTTTACACTTGCAAACAGAACTTACTAGGAAACTGCAAGTCCAAGGATTTCAAATTCCTGTATAACTCACTGAAAACTATGTACGTGAACAAAGAGATATATAAAAATGGAAGAGATCCCCCCTAGATGTCAACATGCATGCATATCTTTTCTTGCCGTGTACCATACACTATTAACTCCCCTCCTTGAGACAAATTAGCGAAGTTTTGACGATAGATAGATTGACAAAGTCTCTTGCTCGACGATGTGAATATTTATGATCAGGAGCAACTTCGAGTTGTGGCACTTAACCTCCAGACAAATTAGCGAAGTTTTGACGATAGATAGATTGTACGTCTGTGACTCGCCGCAGACAGCGCCGCACCAGCCGCTGCATAGGTTTGGGTCATTGCACGCGCTTTCGCAGTCATGTACACCAGTTGATTGGGCGTTGCACCCACTGAAGCATAACGGCCTGCACTTCGAAAGTTAGGCGGCGAGGCAGCTCGTGCATCACGGAGCCGGGCTGCACTCGGCGCCACATGGCCCTGCAACGAAGCTGGCGGCACTGCAACGCGCA
>NW_021248288.1:0-509 GCF_002162155.2 Triticum dicoccoides | reverse complement strand
GGGGTACTGTCCACACCATCGCCAACAAGAAGGGGCCCCAAGGCGAGGTCCTGGCTAATCTCCGTCAACATGGACCTCCATTAGATGTGTTTCCATTTGCAACTCTCGCGTCGAAGGTGGCGTGACATCTACTCTGCCTTCATCGTGGAGCTTGCCCAAGGCGAGGCGCCATCTACACCTCCGTCGACATGGAGTACCCCCAAGGCCGGGCGCCGTCTACCTCCATTAACACGAAGCTCAGCTAGGCGGGGATCCTTTTTCACCTCCGTCGACACAGATTCCGGTGAATATGGGGCACTTTCTACGTCGCTACCAACACGGAGCTACCTCGAAGGTGGAGCACATTCTACGCCACCGTCGGCATGGAGCTCGCATAAAGTCGGGTGCCATCTACATGTCCTCGAATCCTGCCCCAGGCCGGCGTACTTTTAGCATTGTGGCCGACACGGAGCTTGCCTAACAACAGGCATCTTCTACACCACCGCGAAGCTCATCCGAGGCGGGGCGCT
>NW_021248287.1:0-1145 GCF_002162155.2 Triticum dicoccoides | reverse complement strand
GAACCTTCGTCATCCGTTTCTTTCCACCCCTCTTGATGTGTATCTCGTGTCTCAACCCGAGAGATGGTCCTATGTCTCATTCCGTGAGTTGTTCGATCTTCGAGAAGATCGACCCTTCTAGAGTCTCCTTCTTCCCTCCATGTCATGTTGACAGGGTTTTTCAAGGCAAGACTTCAAGGCAATGATGGTGAATGAATCAACGTTCAACTGAAGTGCACCCTGGATCGTGAAGATTATACTAGTTTGCGTTTCCCCTTCACCTTACCCTACGCTTGAATCTCGAGACGAGATTCTTGTTTAGTGGGGGTGAGTTGTCACATCCCTAGCTTCTGGTAATGCTCTAGGCTAGCTTCATGTGTGCAACATGTTTAAATTGTATGAAATTTGAAATGGGGATGACCAAGCCCTAGCACCAAAGCATTGCAAATAGGTTCAACTTCAAAATATTTTCAAAGAACCCAAATTGGTTTGCAAAAATGTTCATGATCACTCGAAAAGGGTGAAAACCATATCCAGAGATGATGGATATTTTTCCAAGACATTTTTGGATTTTTTGAATAAACCATATTGTATTTGACTTTGGGCATTTGAATACTATAAATAATTTAAATGTTCAAATAAATGTTGGAAATTGTTAAGGGTCACTGAAATAATTCAGAAAGCACCCATAATTATTTCCAGGATTTTATAAAATGATTTGATATTTTAAATCAAATCCAAAAACAAATTGCAGAAATAGAAAAGAGAAACAGAACAGAAATAAAAGAGAGAAGGACTTACCTGTGAAGCCCACCTGGTGGCCCAACAGGACCGGCCCAGCGCGGCCCAGCCCGCCACCGCTACTCCCCCCCCCTGTCGTCTTCCTCTTGTCAGTGGGAGCAGCTGCGTGCTCGCACGCGCGCGGCCGAGGAGGCCACCTCCTCCCTGCCTGGCTGCCTCCTCCTTCCCTGGTCCCTCCCGCGACGCCACGCAGCCCCGACCCCCTCTCACTTCTCCCTCACTCTCTGGACCTCCCTCCCCCTCGCTCCTCTGTTTCCCCTCCCACGACCGAACGGAGCCGCCGCCACCGACGAGAGCCACCGTGGCTACCGGCCACCCCACGGCTCACCGACGCCCCAGGAAGCTCCGCCGGTCCTCCCTCTACC
>NW_021248286.1:0-410 GCF_002162155.2 Triticum dicoccoides | reverse complement strand
GCCCGGCACGCGTGTCTGGGGTGTGCCCCCCCTCACGGACGGCGCCGCCGCCGGCACCTGGAGGGGGGAAACGGACGTGTGGGGTCTACACGGAGGGGATCTTGCTGTGGGTCTGGCCCGGATGTTGCTCCAAAGTGTTCCTATGGGCTGACCTAACACAAACGGGTAGGGAGGTCCACTGGTCAAAGCCCGTCCGTGCAAAGTCAAAGGGCTAGATCCCGTGGTCAAACGCTACAGGGTTAGGCGCGCGGGGGCACTGGGGGTAGCAATGCCACCGGAGCGTCGCACCGGGCCCTCATACATGCGGGGTGGTGTGGTGGCATGTCCGAAGAGGCGGGACGCGTCTCCGGGGCGTGGCCCCCCCTCACGGACGGCGATGACATGGTAGTAGACGTTCTGCGGTAACGATG
>NW_021248285.1:0-600 GCF_002162155.2 Triticum dicoccoides | reverse complement strand
GACCACGGGATCTAGCCCTTTGACTTTGCATGGACGGGCTTTGACCAGTGGACCTCTCCACCCGGTTGTGTTAGGTCGGCCCAGAGGGACACGGGGAAGCAACATCCGGGCCAAACCTACAGCTACATCCACTCCGTGTAGACCCGACGTGTCCGTTTCCCCCCTCCAGGTGCCGACGGCGGCGGCTTCCGTGAGGGGGGGGCACACCCCCGAGACGCGTGCTGGGCGTTTGCAACCGCCTCAACACTTCCAGACTTGTGAGAGGCCGCCTACGCAAGATTTGACGGTATGCTAGCCCCCGGAGGCTGCCGGCCACAGTCGTAGACGTGCGAAGAGCAATCCGCGTAGAGGGAAGTGTTCAGATACTTCTCCATCACAAAAAATTATGAAAAATTACCATCAGTCCTATAGCACATGTGCCCACGTTGTGTAAAAAACTCATGATTTTATCACGCTCCAAGTATTTAATAATATTCACGCTGCATCGTTACCGCAGAACGTCTACTACCGTTTCATTGCCGTCCGTGAGGGGGGCCACAACCCGGAGACGCGTGCCGCCTCTTCGGACATGCCACAACACCACCCCGCATGTATGAGGGC
>NW_021248284.1:0-1594 GCF_002162155.2 Triticum dicoccoides | reverse complement strand
ACTCTAAAAATAGCCTATACTTATGTATTTCGAAATTACATGGGCCTGGCCCAATAATAAGGTGACGCAACACCTAAAATAGCCTCGGGACGAAATTTATGAAGTGGCATCTTGTATATTTCGTCCAAGGCTTCATGCACCCATTATGGTGGCTTCAAAGTCCTGAAATCATCACTTGTAACTCCGTTCTTGTTCCCCTTGCGCATGCCATCATCTCCATGCTTGTTCTTGCTCCAATGTTCATCCTTCTCCAAGCTAGGCCCTTCATTTGTAAGCAAAACAAATGTATCCAATTTAGGCAGCATCATATTCTCATGAACATTAGAATCATTACCAAGAAACGAAAGTACCTGGTAATTTAGTTGGCGTGCACGAGCTCTAGTAATTGGTCCAGTATGTATAGCAGCAGGGGCTGTGGGTGTAACAATTGTATTGATGTCCTCATCAACAAATGTATCCAATTTAGGCAGCATCATATTCTCATGAACATTACAATCATTACCAAGAAACGAAAGTACCTGATAATTTAGTTGACGTGCACGAGCTCTAGTAATTGGTCCAGTATGTATAGCAGCAGGGGCTGTGGGTGTAACAATTGTATTGATGTCCTCATCATGGATCTACTTATATAGGAGCAAGGGGTGGCGGCCAAGGAGGTGGGAGGACGTCCCAAGGCAGCCTAAAACTAAATCTAGGTCGTACAAGGCCAATGGACCCAAGTGGAGGTGATGTAACACCTTTGGACTTGTAGTTTGACTCGGATTCTGCTGCATCATCAGATTGTTTCGTCCACAACTCAACGCTCCGGACGAATTTGAAGGTGATTGCAATTGGGTTGGAAAGTGCACGAAATCTAGTTTCCAACAAAAAAGAATCACCCAATTCGGAGTCCGTATGAAAAACTTGTGTGCGTTTTGAGTCAGGTGTGTCTGTGCAGTCCGAATCTGAATCCAGAACGTGAGAGACTTGGACTCTATCTTCTCTTGGGCCAAAAGTGACGTGAGAGAACTTTTTGGACAGCAAATAAACATCTCTTTCTTCCTTATCATCATATGTGGATTGTACAAATATCCCATACACCTGCAATTAGACAAAACACAAAAGTGTGTGAAGTATTTTTGTTCTGGATAACATAAATAGATTATTGAATAGTTTGCACTAGAAATCAGCTGACAAATATGCATATATGCAATATTTTTGGTCATATCCAAGATAGTCATGTCCTCATCATCCTCCCCTTCTTGAAAATAAAGCCGTCCTCGGCGTTGCTTAATCTGAAATGTGGCTAACAAAAGAGACAAGGTGTACATGTTGTATATGTATATGTCATCCATTTTTACTTCCCTTGATTTTTGCATATATGACACATGAATAGATGAGTAACTTGCATAGTTCATAAAATCTAAAGCCAAAAAATTAGCACAAGAAGTAGAAGGCATGAAAATATTGCAACTCAGTTTGCACATATAAGTGAAGCTCTTATTCATTTCAAAAGATTGACAATGTTCATCATTAAACCATCCCAATTTTGGTGAATAAACCTTACTTGCATCAAATTTACATGCTACAACATGCTTAAATAAGCAAACATGCA
>NW_021248283.1:0-420 GCF_002162155.2 Triticum dicoccoides | reverse complement strand
AAGATCTCCGGTGCCAGGCGCCGCTCACCATGCCTAACTCCGGGGACGCAAACAGCGCCGGCCGGGTTCTCATTTGTCCTTCCATACAACCACACTCCCTATATGCTAATCATCATATCCATGCAAATCCATGCCATCATATTGCACAAATCCATCATCAGTTCAACAATTCGAAGATCAAAATAAATGACAATTCAATAACTCATTACATGCCAAAGAAGAAATCAACAATTCATACATCAACAGACGATATACGAATGAATCAAACACTTGCATTGTTGTAGTTGCTGATCATCTTCTTCATGCGGATCACCCACTTCTTACCTTCATCAACTCCTTCATCTCTCTCACAAACCTCAAATTCTCTCTCGATCTAATTCCTTGCAATGTCGCTGTCTTTTCAAGCTCTCGTTTTACAAT
>NW_021248282.1:0-614 GCF_002162155.2 Triticum dicoccoides | reverse complement strand
GACAATCTGCAGACTGGGCTAACATATGACCTCACTAGCGTTGGGATAAACCCCACGGAAATGCTAGATGGTCACTTCTGGTATCTATGCATGGAGTTCGTCATTGAACTAAATGCTATGACCATGGTTAGGACATCGGTGCACAGTATTGCATCGACAATCTGTCCACCTTTTTTCCCACAACTTGGTTCCATATCCTTGCTACGAGACAAAACCATTACCGGTGCAACATCTTTTAGTTTGTTTTTGCATATTTATCCATTCAACATTTTGTCTCACCCAGACTTAATTTTTTCCAGATGTTCTTGGTATTATTGTCTATGCTGGTAGGATACAACATAGGTGGGATTCATTACATAGACGGCAGGTCCATTTTGTTGAGATAGGCATCATGAATTTTCGGTAAACTCCAATCAGTACTTGAGGTTTTATATGATTATTGTTATTTGATAGTTGACTACCATCAACATATCTTTATCATTCCAGACGGGAGATACTTTTTATACGCCTAAGTCAAGAGCATGCTGGTCATCACTTGAAACACTTGCAGTGCACTGAAAATTTATTCGAGAAAATTGCAGTCACGTACATACAGCTAAACCGGAGGGATAAGT
>NW_021248281.1:0-1071 GCF_002162155.2 Triticum dicoccoides | reverse complement strand
CCCCCCCCCCTCGATGAGAGGATCGATGGTGATGACGATTGTGAGAATTTCCCCCTCCCAGAGGGATGTTTCCCCGACAGAACAGCTCCGCCAGAGCCCTAGATTGGTTCTGCCTCGAGACAGCGGTGCTTCGTCCCGAAAGCTTCCTTATGATTTTTTCCAGGGCAAAAGACACACGAGACATGGGGCGTGCCCTCCACCCTCGTGGATGGTGGGTGCCACCCCTCCCTTTCTAGTGCTTTCTTCGCCCAATATTTTTAATATATTCCAAAACCGACTTCCGTGGAGATTCAGGACTTTTGGAGTTGTGCAGAATAGGTCTCAAATATTTGCTCCTTTTCCAGCCCAGAATTCCAGCTGCCAACATTCTCCCTCTTCACGCAAACCTTGTGAAATAAGAGAGAAAAGGCATAAGTATTGTGACATATGTGTAGTAATAGCCCATAATGCAATAAATATTGATACAAAAGCATGATGCAAAATGTACGTATCAACTCCCCCAAGCTTAGACCTCGCTTGTCCTCAAGCGAAAGCCGATATTGAAAAATATGTCCACATGTTTAGAGATAGAGGTGTCGATAAAATAAAATACGGACATCAGGGCATCATGATCATTATTAGAACAGCAATATATATATTTTCATATGATTTCTTATGCTAAAGTAACAATCTATTCACAATGTAAAGTATGAACTAGAAACTTCATTGAAAGCTAGCAAACTATAATCTCAGTCATTGAAGCAATTGCAATTTATCATAACATCGGAAAGATTCAATATAAGAGCTTTTCAGCAAGTCCACATACTCAACTATCATTTAGTTTTTCGCAATTGCTAACACTCACGCAATACTTATGGGTATGAAGTTTCAATCAGACACAGAGAAAGATAGGAGCTTATACTTTCGCCTCCCATCCTTTTACCTCAATGGTAATGTCAACAATAATACTTTATGAAAACATACATCCAATTGGGTATATATATCAGGATCTTTCTGACACATAGTGCTTGCCAAAGGATAAAGTGTAAAAAGGAAAGGTGAAGATCACCATGACTCTTGTATAAGTTAGAA
>NW_021248280.1:0-394 GCF_002162155.2 Triticum dicoccoides | reverse complement strand
GGAGCAATGATCTCTGGATGCATGTATCAAAGCCTCCAGAGAAGCCTTACATCAAGCAAATCTTTGAGGTACAGTAGCCGTTTCAATTTTTTGGTTCATAACTTTGATTACCTGCAATTATAAAGTCTTCTATAACTTGAAGTGTGTTTCCTTCAGAATTTTTCGCATGTCTCCAAGGAAATGGGCATTTCAGTCGCACAGAACATTAATGTGTCAAATTCTAGAGTGTGTTCTTGCCTTTTGAAGGATTGTATACCATCATTAGGTTTGAATCCGATTAGGATTTCAGATAATCTGTCTTACATGGACCTACTGTCAGTAGTAGCACAATGGCATTATCATATCATGTGCTGCCCAGCGTGACAAACTAGCGGAGCGGTTCCCAGCCGAGCAC
>NW_021248279.1:0-1180 GCF_002162155.2 Triticum dicoccoides | reverse complement strand
AGTAGCAAGCTACCAAGGCTCAATGGAAACACTAGGAGACATTTCCCGGTAAGAGAGGCTACTAAAGATAAACAACTAGATGGTCAGATCCCACACATACCAAGCATTTCAATAACATACACACAATATGCTCGATATGTGCAAATACAACATGGCATCACAACATGACTCTACGACTCAAGTATTTAATCAATAGGCTCCGAGGAGCGAGATATTACAAACATGGGTCTCATGACCCAACACTCAGAGCATAAAAGTCAAAGCACAAGCGGAAGCTATCATGTCTGGGTACAGACATCTATAAATGAAAAAGGCTGAGAAGCCTGACTATCTACCAGATCCTGCCGAGGGCACAAGATCGTAGCTGAGGTAACAAGCTAAACGTCGAAGTCCACGCGGAACTACTAGTGAGACCGAAGTCTCTCTGCAAAAACATAAAATAGGCAAACGTGAGTACAAATGTATCCAGCAAGACTTACATCAGAACTAACTACATATGCATCATTATCAACAAAGGGGATGGTGGGGTTTAACTGCAGCAAGCCAGCTTTGACTCGGTGGCTATCCTAAACTACGACTGCAAGTAACTCTTTTGAAGTGGCGCACACGAGTCCACATATTCACCATATCAATACACCACTATGGATCCGCTCTCGTTCCCCTACGAGAACGCCATCCATAGCACTCACGCTTATCTTGCGTATTTTAGAGTATCCACTTTCACTTGTCTATGAACTGATATAAGCAACCCAGAAGTCCTTTACCGCGGACACGGCTATTCAAATAGATGATGTTAACCCTGCAGGGGTGTACTTCTTCACACACGCTCTCACCACTTACCGCCGTTTACACGACATGTACTCGGCAACCTTCAAGCGGAAGCCCAACGTGGGTGTCGGCCACGGCCTGCCTAAACACTCAAGTCTCTAGTCCAGGTTTATCGCCTATTCGGGTTCCATCCATGAGGAGATCCGGCCGGAGTTTCGCTCACAGCCCCAAACGATGTGAACAGGGTTCCGTGACACCAAACGGGCGCCCGGTTTACCCGGCCACGTGCCTACCGCATCACAGCCCACCCCTACGGTCAGCGCTGCGCACGGCCTCCAGCATACTACAAACACCAGAAACTACTTGCAACTCCTGGACAGAGGACAAGGGTGATCAAGAAGCCGAGAGGGTC
>NW_021248278.1:0-2898 GCF_002162155.2 Triticum dicoccoides | reverse complement strand
AACGTTAACACAAAATAGTATAGTTCGTTTAAACTATAATACTACCAAAATTAAATGTATATGTTCGTTTAAACTATATTGATACCAATTTTTTTCCTTCTTAGTAGTATGAAATAACACAAAAGTGAAACTAAATGTATATGTACGTTTAAATTATATTAGTACCAAAACTATATATTGCAATGTATACATATCAATTACATAAGGATGATAAATTACGGACTAAAATAGTACAGTATGAAATAACCTTGAAGTGCAATTAAATGTATATGTTTGTTTCAACCATAATAATACCAAAATTTAAAATTTAAATCGTAATAGGTTTGTTGTGTGTTGGCCGCTAAATAGGATCCAAAATCCACAAAGATTGAACTCTAAATAAATGCACATAGAGACTAGATCTGGGATCATTTCTTTGCTAATGTAGCGGGATCACGTGGGGTATGAGGAAAGGTGGTGCCAAGGGACCAGAGTACTTCATTTTTTAGAAGTATGTGGGGAGAAATAAGTTGCATTTTCCTTATATGGTAGGAGTGCTAGATCGTACGAGTAGGCGCCCGAGTGCTCTCTAGCCACATCCTAGATAATGATATAGCCCGAGGGCTCGGGCGACCAGACATATCTTCTTGGTGCACGTACAAGTGAGTTTCTATGATGCTATGGGCTTCCATATTTGATTCCTCCCATCCATGAGAAACTGAAATATCCCCTAAGGTGGACCTCAAGTTTGTGATCTCCATGATGATTGATGCGCTTAGTGCACGGCTTCCTTCTTGAATATCCCGTACAACTCTAGCACAGTCTGTTGCCGATCTAGCAAGAAAAGGGCTTGTCTGCATGTTGTTGCTTGCACGCCGGTTGGTTCTAGAGTGACATCAATAATAGCTAATACAGATGCACCCACAAAAGTCCCATCCACCGATCTAACAATTGCCACTCCACACACCGTAGAGTAGCATGTTGTAGCGCACCATTGACTCTTACCTTTACTGCACTGTGCGACGGCAGGGTCCAACGAGCTCGTACAATTTCTGCCCTTGTTTTGTCTTAGCTCACCTTGTCCTCAGTGGATTCCAAATCCATTAGATATCTTGTGTTGAAATTTGTAGTCTCGCACGAGCTTTGATATATGTCCTCATGTATAACATCCGTTATTGCTTTCCAAAGTGATGACAGCTGAAATGTACTCTTTCTCCGTCATCCGGTCCTGTAACTCAAATATCCAACACTTGAGATTTTACTCATTGCAATAACGAATTTTGTCATAAAGCTCTTCATCCACTAATACCCAAGCACATCGTGCCATTGTGCACTCAAGCAGGGAGTGCCGCCACGGATCTGGCAGCCACCCACAGATGGTGCATTCACTTCTTACGGACATGTTTCGATGGTTGTCAACGCCAACAGTTGGCAAAGTTGGCAATCTAGCCCCCATGCGAAGATTTTTCCCTTAGCTAGCAACTTGCACTTCCACATTTTAGTCCATGCTTTCTCCTCAGATGATGAGTTCGATGTACTTTCCCTTCTCTCAACTATGCCTCTCTTGTCTTTTTGGTGTGTATGAGACAACAATATGTAGACCTGACCGTGAAGTCACCAGACTTCTCCCATCTCCATCCCCAAAAATAACCCATGTGCATTGTTGGCAACGGTATGCACCGTACCAAATCAGCATCGCCATGGGAAGAAGATTCAAGTCCAGCAAAGTCCTGATTCTACGATCTATTGGCGTAGTCAATATGTTCCCACACCATGTCCGGTTGATCTTGCTGCCATAGTGCAACTGACCTCATCATATTTTCATGAGCTAACTGCCTCTTCATGCAAGTCTCAGTTGGACCGGTGCTAGCCATGTTGTCCTCTGTATGCCCCTTCCTTATTTTGATGTGTTGGCAGCCACATGTTGTGATGTGCGCACCTCACGTCAGAGAAAGGATGCTCGGCAGATTGGGGAGCTTGTATTTATTTTCAGTGGCTAGTGCAGAGGTCTCTCCCTGACCAGACTAGTTGCTATGTGAATACGAGGTTGAGTAGGCACATATAATTTTGTTAGGACACAATTTCTTTGCCATAAAAAGAATTCCTAATGCCTTCCAAGCCTATAACATACACTATCTATCATCCGAATGCACAGATGATCTCTTTTCATTGTTGCTTGAGGAGTTAGAACTTAGAGGCTCGGCGGGAGATCGATATTTATCTGACTCAGAATTTGTGACATGAAGGTGCCTTGCTAGCCCACTTGATTGTAATAGATGTTGAATCATACATTACATAGAAAATGTGTATCTTCATTTTATTGTATTTGAAAAATGACTGGAGGGAGGGGGATTAAAATGATTAAGTAACTTGTTCAAGCATTTGACATGCTAATCATATATTGGAAATCAACCGAGAAATTTATGGATTACTATGGCCTATTAGTTAGATTTACACCACAAGGTTAACTTGTTTATGTCATTTTGAACAATAGAAAATGTGTGGAGTTCACTTTAAGTTGAGAGTTATCCTATTATTTCTTTGTGGTGTATACAAATAATTTTATCTATCAAAAATAAATAATCTTGCAATGGTTGGACTACAACTTTACTGTTTTCTGTAATGTGATTAACACAAATGACCACATGTTATGGAGCAACTCCATCAGCCTTTTATCCTGGCACAAGGTTGGCTTCCTTCTTGACAATGACTCTGATCCTTATGCCATCATCACCTATGCAAAATCAATCTTCTCTAGACCTTTCTTCATGGGGGAGTTCATATCTACAACCTGGTGCATCTAGAAGCATAAGACAGATTAACAATTTTGATAATGTTACCGAGAGTGTGGATTCCTTGCCATTTATTTTCACGAGGGATCATTTTCCCTTTCTTTTAGGGCGAAATCTGCCCTACCTC
>NW_021248277.1:0-906 GCF_002162155.2 Triticum dicoccoides | reverse complement strand
AAGGGGGTCCCATAAATCAC
This sequence comes from Triticum dicoccoides, assembly GCF_002162155.2. Taxonomy (NCBI): domain Eukaryota; kingdom Viridiplantae; phylum Streptophyta; class Magnoliopsida; order Poales; family Poaceae; genus Triticum; species Triticum dicoccoides. Next base: position 886 of record NW_021248277.1, on the reverse strand, counting down.
CCGACCGCGTAAGGAACGCAAAATCCGAGAACATAATACCGGTATGATGGAAACTAGGGCGGCAAGAGTGGAACAAAACACCAGGCATAAGGCCGAGCCTTCCACCCTTTACCAAGTATATAGATGCATTAATTAAAAAAGAGATATTGTGATATCCCAACATAATCCTGTCCACCATGGAGCAATCTTCAACTTCACCTGCAACTACCAACGCTATAAGAGGGGCTGAGCAAAAGCGGTAACATAGCCAAGCAATGGTTTGCTAGGAAGGGTGCAAAAGGTTAGAGGTTCATGGCAATTTGGGGAGGCTTGAAGAGCAAAAGATAGGTAGCGCATCAAAGAGATAGAACGAAGCAACTAGCATAGCAATGATAGAAGTGAGATCCAGGGTAGCGGTCATCTTGCCTGAAATCCCTCTAGGAAGAAGAACGAGTCCATGAAGAAGATGAAGACACGAAGACGAACCAAGCGTAGACGAACGAATCCTCACGATCACAACGAAAACGGGAACTATCGAGAAGAAGCACACAACATAGTAAACACACCACACATAGACAAGACATGATGCACAACAAGCATGATGCATGACAAAGCTACATGAAGCTACTCATGGCAAGAGATGATGCATACAAGAACAACACATCAAAGCAAAGTTAAATGAGTCCGGAAACAACATATAACAATTCCGGTAGGTCCTCATATGCAAGTTTAGAAATTGGTCCATAACTGAATAAACCTTATGTTCAAGTTGTTAAACAGCAAGTTAAGATGCACCACGATGAACTACATGAAATTCTAGTCAAGTTACATATAAAGTTCATTAGATTCGGAGCTACGACCTATAAGATATGAGCAAAACAAGTTAAGCATGGCATTGATGCAAAAG
>NW_021248276.1:0-1298 GCF_002162155.2 Triticum dicoccoides | reverse complement strand
GGCGCCTTCAAAAGGAGGCAGAAACCCTATCCGCCTTTCCTTGGGAGGAGAGACGAAGGGAAAGGAGAGACAATATGTAACATTGCTCTTCTTCTACATCACAACTCCCTTCTTTCTTGGTTTCTCTCAAGAACACACACAATGGAAACTCAAAGAACACACACCCACACATGTATCAAGAAGGAGCACAAAGCTTTTCCCACATGCTCTTCTTCTTGGTGAACATATTCGCTACATCTTGCTCTCAGCCCACACGGCCTCTTTCATTTACTCACACACACACACACAGCTAACAAGCCTATCACCTGAACTGCCTGAAATCCAGTTCCTATGCACACGTCCAGAACGTGTGAAATGCAACCTCCACCAGTTATTGTTATGCATGTACTTACGTAACCTTCCACGTTAATATCTCCACCGCCCCCCTGATTCAACGGGGTGGGGCCCCTTTCCTTGATTTTATCCAACCATAACCTTCCAGTTAAGCCTTTACGTAAACCCCATAGCATGCTTTTTGTAGGTGTAGCATTGCCGATGTACTAATCAACTTGCTCGAATCACCCAGCCGTATCACCTAACTCATGCATGCACGGCCACGTCAATAAACTGAGCGACTCAACAGTTCACCCACTCACCAGTTCATCGGCTCAACCTGATGTGTGTCACGCTTCATCTTTGGCCGTGCCTCGCTGCTTCTCACGGCGTCGCCGTATCACACGACACCATTGGCATCTTACCATACTCGCCAAGTCTATTTAATAAATAAGAATGGTATCTATAAGAATGCTACACATGCAAGTTTATTGAGCACCGTCAATTTGATTGATTGGAGAGAGATGTTGTCGAGTATACAATTAATTGCCACCGTATTTTGAGAACAAAATCTGTAAAATTTCCATGGAAATTAGTACTAACTTGCCATGTGCTACATAACAATACCACAAAACCGCCAGCCTAAAAAAATGAAAGAAATGTGCCATGGCAAAACCTATCACATTTGTGCAAGACAGCACAACAATCATAAGTGAATCATCTACCACAGCACAAAACATGATCAAACAACAAATAATCTGACAGAAAGTATGCACAGAAATGACAACAGTATAGTTGCATCCCTCAAAAGGAGATTAAGAGGGCACATTACACTGGCAGAAAAACCATACCACCTGCTCTATCCTTTTCATAAGAGTAATTGATACTATAGTAAAATTAGCATTACAAGATCACCATGACTCGACCGAAATTGCAGACTGATGTTTTGAGAGCTATGCAATGTGCAATTCATGGGACAAACGCGA
>NW_021248275.1:0-640 GCF_002162155.2 Triticum dicoccoides | reverse complement strand
GCACTGGGGGTAGCAATGCCTATTTTTTGTATTTTCTCTTATTTTTTTTATTTTTTTCAATACTAATTTCATTAACTTAAATGTACAGAGAACATATATCGATTGCCCCCCACACGGGCCTTCTTCCGTCGTGTCACGGAAAGGTTAGACGGGATGGGCCGGGTACCTGTGGGGGGTAGCAATGCCACCAGGTGTTGCGGTGGGCCCTCCTACGGTTGTGGAAACGTGGTGTCAGGCGCAGGCACGCGGCTCCGGGGTGTGCCCCTCCCCCCTCACGGGCGTCGATGCCGCCATGCCCCGGAGGGGGAAACGGCCATGTCGGGCCGACGCAGAGGGAATCTTGGGGTGGGTTGTGCCGGGACTGTGTTGGAGGTGTAGCTATGGCTGGGCTATGACAACAAGGTGAAAAGGTCCACCGGTCAAACTACGTCCAGCGAAAGTCAAAGGGATAGACCCGGCGGTCGTCTGTGTCAGGGTTATACGGGACGAGGTACCTGGGGGTAGCAATGCCGCCAGGTGTTGCGGTGGCCCTCCTACAATTATATAAGCATGGTGGCAGGAGTAGGCACCCGGCACGCGGCTTGTATGAGGTCCCGGTGCGACGCTCTGGTGGCATTGCTACCCCCCTAAGGCCCCCGTC
>NW_021248274.1:0-387 GCF_002162155.2 Triticum dicoccoides | reverse complement strand
TACCGCTCCAGAGCAGTACTACCGTGGCTCCTAAGCAGTAGTACCGCTCCGGACCAAAATCTCGTGTTTTGCTCAGCGGAAGTAGGCACAGAAGTAATTTTTTTTAGTACCGCTCGCAAGCAGCAGTACCGCTACCATTTGCGGTAGTACCGTGAGGTCAAGTGGTAGTACCGTGAGGACGAGCGATAGTACCACTCCGGCGGTTCTACTGGCCTTTTGCCTCCTCGCTGTTGTGTTTCGAAGGGGTACTACCGCCCTAGCGGTAGTACCGCTCTGTGCGGGCTGTGAGCATAACGGTTGGATTCGGGAGCTCCTATAAAAGGGGGTCTTCTTCCCCATTCAACCTTATCCTTTGAGCTCGTGTTCTTCCCCCATTGTTGACCTTCT
>NW_021248273.1:0-1648 GCF_002162155.2 Triticum dicoccoides | reverse complement strand
ACGCCGAAGCCGGCCAGGCTTTTCCCAGGCGGCACCAAGCAAGGAGTAGCCTCTTGGGCTGGCTGGGCACTAGGGTTCACCTGGTCTCTCGTGGGAGAGTCACGAACGATGGGAGGGGCTGACTATCATTTTGCTTTAAGTGTGCATCCCTCTTCTCATTAAAAAAGTCAATTTCAATGGAAAAAAAGCATCAATGCTGCCGACAATGATACCGGTAGTAAACTACTACTCCCTCCGTTCCAAATTAATTAACCTCCACTTGTCTAGACACGGATATATCTAGACACGAAACAAGTATAGATACATTCGTATCTAGACAAATGAAAGTCAAGTAATTTGAAACGGAGGGAGTACTTCTGTACCATAATATTTGTCTTTCTAGCAGCTCAAATATTATGGTACAGAGGGAGTATATATCTTGTCATCAGATTATTACTTTTGAATAATGAAGGGGCCATGTCTTCCCAGTCAATTGTCATTACAGAAAGTAGCAAACATTTTTGGAGCCATCAGATCACGCAGCCACATTACCAGGTACTAGTATGACATGCTATCTTCTACTGCCTTGATCCCGATTAATCGACGCAACCTTGGAATATCTTTAAGTGCTAAATTAGTTACTGAAAAAAATTAACTAAACAATTGCACCTGCCGAACCGAGGCTTCAGACTAAACTTTTCATCTTTTCATAAGCAAGCGCTCGTTCCCACTCAAATTCTGCAACAGGCAGGATTAAAACCATCAATGAAGTAGACACCGAGACTAACAACGCGATTAAGGCCAAGTGATGCCAATTAGGCCGAAAGACCAAGACCATCAGCCCCAAGGAGATCAAGGTGACCGCAGTTTCCGCCAACATTAGTATAGACGTCAACTGCATCTGCATGGATCAACACATGAATAAGTCGTGGCACGTAAGCACAAATAAATAAAATATCATGCCAAGTAAACTCGCCAAAAACTTATCTAGTATCCCTAAAAAGAAAAACGCATCCACGGAGTACTCTATTTTGGAACGGAGGGAGTAGTAACCATATACTATTACCTGTGGCTCGATGGCGAATTCTTCACCACAACCATTTTCCAGTACCCAGGTCTTCTTCCGCCCCCGGCGCTTGATTATCAGTAGATTGATCATCACCGCTGAGTAGAGGTACCCGATGCCGTGGATGGCGAAGCATTGCCAATCCCCGGCCGCAACCAAAGCGGGAAGGCCGGGACAAGGAAGAAGACGAGCATGATCCAAGTGAACACGAAGTGCTGCATGCACGCAGCCACGCAGATTATTAGCAATAAGCCACGCCACGGTGGTGACCAACATGTGTGTGTAGTGTAGGTCGAGTCGGGACGCCGGTGCGTGGCCGCGTCCATAGCCGTGGTCAGTTAGCCCGGTTGAGTGTGTTGCAGAGCAGCGGCTCACGTTCACTGGAGACCGAGTTACTCGCGTGCATGGTTTGCTCGTTCCGTTGTGATCTGGTTAGTCCAGATAAGGTAGAGTCAAGATTAGTTAGTGCATGTGTGGGCATGGGTTAGCTGGTTAGTGGCCGGCGTGTGTGCGTATCGTGGAGTTAGTGGCCGGGTGTGCCGGCCTGGGCGTGTGTGTGCACGGGTATAAAGCTCCCCTCTGTGTGCTCTTATATGGAAAGCC
>NW_021248272.1:0-742 GCF_002162155.2 Triticum dicoccoides | reverse complement strand
TTGGTAGACCATGGCAATTTGATAAAAACTCTGTACACCATGGTAGAAACAATCACTATACTCTTGTTCATAAGGATAAAAATATTACTTTGCTTCCTATGACTCCTGATTCCATTTTGAAAGATGATATTAATAGAGCTAATAAAGCAAAGCAGGAGAAGAATAAGAGTGAAAATCAGATTGTGGCAAAAGAATTTGAGCAACAAATGAAGCCTAATAATAAACCATCTACTGTTGTTTCTGAAATTAAATTGAAAAGTGCATGTTTACTTGCCACCAAATCTGATATTGATGAGCTAGATTTCAGCACATCTGTTTGCTATGCTTTTGTGTGCAAAGAGGCATTATTTTCATTTGAGGACGTGCCTTCCTCTTTGCCTCCTGCTGTCACTAACATTTTGCAGGAGTTCGCTGACGTTTTTCCACAAGACGTGCCACCGGGATTACCGCCTATTCGAGGGATTGAGCATCAGATTGACTTAATTCCCGGTGCTTCACTGCCAAACCGTGCACCATACCGTACCAATCCAGAGGAGACGAAGGAGATTATGCGTCAAGTACAAGAGCTTCTCGACAAAGGTTATATACGCGAATCCCTTAGTCCTTGTGCTGTTCCTATTATTCTAGTGCCGAAAAAGGATGGTACATCACGTATGTGTGTTGATTGTAGAGGCATTAATAATATTACTATTCGTTATCGTCATCCTATTCCTAGGCTAGATGATATGCTTGATGAATTGAG
>NW_021248271.1:0-697 GCF_002162155.2 Triticum dicoccoides | reverse complement strand
TCACGGGAGTAGCCGCCCATAAAACGTTTGGTCCAGTTTAGCGTGAGTTAACTGCATCTGACGGCCAAAAACATTCTCAGGATGTGATCTAACAGTCAAAAACGTTGGCCTGAGAGGGCTCCTAGAGTGCTTAGTTTTAATGTATCTAAATGGATGTAAGGGAGTTACAGAACCTATGTAATCTACCGATATTTAGGGCTGCTCCGTGCTCAATATTTGGCTCCACTATGTGTTATAGGTTTGAAATATGGAAAGAGCAAAATCAGACTATACGTACACACATACTATTCTCTAGCTTGAAACAGATTGAAGCGACCACCTATACAATGTAAAGCACGTAAAATCTACCTTTTTCAATTACAAATATTGGGTGGCATTAAATGTTGTAATTTTTGTTTTGCAAAGAAATTCAATAATTATTCAACTGTTGGTACTTAAAGGTTGTCAAGGTGGATGAATATATATATATATATATATATATATATATATATATATATATATATATATATATATATATAGGAAAATGGGTTAGTACTCCTAGGAGTACGTACTCCCAATGCCACGTGTGCCTCTTTTTTGAGGCGCCCAAATCGCTGCTTAAATCTGCTTAGCTTTTTATTTAAGAAAAACAACAACTGTTGCATGCGAGGACCGCGCTCGTTTACAAGTTTGTTGACCGATCCATGTTTTTAGGGAT
>NW_021248270.1:0-1702 GCF_002162155.2 Triticum dicoccoides | reverse complement strand
AAATCAACAAAAGTCAGTGTAAGAAGGCTATACAGACCTGATGATATTTCATCGGATAAAGCTTACTCTTCAGATATCAGAGAGGTTTGGCACTCTGCCTTATGTTTACCAAATTTTTTGATGTGCATCATTACCACCATATTGTGCCTGTGATTCCACCTAACTTTATGTTTTTTACACTTGGACTTTAATCTACTCCCTCCGTTCCTAAATATTTGTCTTTTTAGATATTTCAAATGGTTACCACATACGGATGTATGTAGACATATTTTAGAGTGTAGATTCACTCATTTTGCTCCGTATGTAGTCACTTGTTGAAACCTCTAGAAAGACAAATATTTAGGAACTGAGGGAGTAGTTTTCTTTGTTGTTTGATCCAGGTGTACTACAGTGAAAATATAGTTAGTGTGCCTGTTGCGATGATAGAGGGAAAATGTGAGGTTACAGCAAAGGATGACCTTCCAAATTCAAATCTTCCAGTAGTAGTTGAGCACGCCTTTTACTGTGAACATTTATATGATCCTGGCACTGGAGCTCTCAAGCAGGTCAGAATGATATTGCCAAATTTAATTTTGTGTTCATCTCATCTTGTTGACAAACTTCTTCATATATTTGATTGAGTTTGCCTTGTCTATGAACCAGCTACCGACCAATGTTAAGCTCACCCTGGCAAGGAAGGCGCCTGCTTCGAGAAAGAATAAAGGGAAGCAGATTTGTGACGATGAGCAAGCCGGTTCTGATAAACACAAGGATGAAACACCAGAGAACTGTCTTGCAACCCTTGATATTTTTGCTGGCTGTGGAGGTTTGTCTGAAGGGCTGCACCTAGCTGGTAATGTGTTTTCCATTTGCATGTTCTTCATAAGATGCTTGTGCATTTTCGTAGACAGAGCACCTTGGCCACCACATACCTTCTGATCATTCAACTGTACAGGCGCTTCACGTACAAAATGGGCAATCGAATATGAAGAACCTGCTGGGCAAGCATTTCTTCAAAATCATCCTGAAGCAGCAGTGTTTGTGGAGAACTGCAATGTAATTCTGAAGTATGCAAAACCCATTTCCCCCTTTGGATGCACTAAACCCATTACTTATTTCTGACTATTCTCATATTCAGGGCGATAATGGATAAGTGTGGCGATGTTGATGACTGCCTCTCCACTTCCGAGGCTTCTGCGAGAGCAGCAAAACTTCCAGATGAGAAGGTTAAGAATCTCCCTATGCCCGGTGAAGTAGAATTCATCAATGGTGGTCCTCCATGCCAGGTCAGATGCCTCACCTATACACCAGATGAATGCTCCATGTTTTGTCAATCCTCTGCGTTGTTGCTTGACGCTCTTTGTGCATCTTTTCTCAGGGGTTCTCCTGGATGAACAGATTCAAGCAGAGCCCATGGAGCAAGGTTCAGTGCGAGATGATTCTGGCATTCCTGTCCTTCGCAGAGTATTTCCGGCCAAGGTTCTTCCTTTTGGAAAACGTCAGGAACTTTGTTTCATTTAAGATGGGCCAGACCTTCAGACTGACACTAGCATCGCTCCAGGAGGTGGGGTACCAGGTCCTTGACGCTTGCTCTTCTCTATTTGTGCTATGGTCTTCCTTAACTTCCATATGTTTTCAACTTGTCTGCATGTTCCTAGGTTCGATTCTGCATTCTAGAGGCAGGTGCCTATGGCGTCGCGCAGTCCAGGAAAAGGGCGTTCAT
>NW_021248269.1:0-2260 GCF_002162155.2 Triticum dicoccoides | reverse complement strand
GGACCATTCCGGAACTCCTCGTGATGTCCGGGATCTCATCCGGGACTCCGAACAACTTTCGGGTTACTGCATACTAATATCTCTACAACCCTAGCGTCACCGAACCTTAAGTGTGTAGACCCTACGGGTTCGGGAGACACGCAGACATGACCGAGATGCCTCTCCGGTCAATAACCAACAGAGGGATCTGGATACCCATGTTGGCTCCCACATGCTCCTCGATGATCTCATCGGATGAACCACGATGTCGAGGACTTAATCAATCCCGTATTCAATTCCCTTTGTTAATCGGTACGTTACTTGTCCGAGACTCGATCGTCGGTATCCCAATACCTTGTTCAGTCTCGTTACCGGCAAGTCACTTTACTCGTACCGTAATGCATGATCTCGTGATCAACCACTTGATCACATTGAGCTCATTATGATGATGCATTACCGAGTGGGCCCAGAGATACCTCTCCGTCATACGGAGTGACAAATCCCAGTCTCGATTCGTGCCAACCCAACAGACACTTTCAGAGATACCTGTAATGTACATTTATAGTCACCCAGTTACGTTGTGACGTTTGGCACACCCAAGGCACTCCTACGGTATCCGGGAGTTGCACAATCTCATGGTCTAAGGAAATGATACTTGACATTCAGAAAAGCTACAGCAAACGAACTACACGATCTTTGAGCTAAGCTTAGGATTGGGTCTTGTCCATCACATCATTCTCCTAATGATGTGATCCCGTTATCAATGACATCTAATGTCCATAGTCAGGAAACCATGACTATCTTTTGATCAATGAGCTAGTCAACTACAGGCTCACTAGGGACGTGTTGTGGTCTATGTATTCACACATGTATTACGATTTCCCGGATAACACAATTATAGCATGAACAATAGACAATTATCATGAACAAAGAAATATAATAATAACCATTTTATTATTGCCTCTAGGGCATATTTCCAACATCTATCCCTCTAGGGGCATGCGTAGTAGTACTTTGCTTCAAGGGCTAATAAACTTTTGCAATAAGTATATGAGTTCTTTATGACTAGTGTGAATCCATGGATCATACGCACTCTTACCTTTCCGCAATTTGCTAGCCTCTACGATACCGTGCATTGCCCTTTCTCACCTTGAGAGTTGGTGCAAACTTCGCCGGTGCATCCAAACCCCGTGATACGATACGCTCTATCACACATAAGCCTCCTTATATCTTCCTCAAAACAGCCACCATACCTACCTATTATGGCATTTCCATAGCCATTCCGAGATATATTTCCATGCAACTTTCCACCGTTCCTTTTCATTATGACATGCTCCATCATTGTCATATTGCCTTGCATGATCATGTAGTTGACATCGTATTTGTGGCAAAGCCACTTTCATAATTCTTTCATACATGTCGCTCTTGATTCATCGCATATCCCGGTACACCACTGGAGGCATTCACATAGAGTCATATTTTTGTTCTAGTATCGAGTTGTAACATTGAGTTATGAGTAAATAGAAGTGTGATGATCATCATTATTAGAGCATTGCCCCATGTGAGGTGAAAAAAAGAGAGGCCAAATAAGACCAAATAAAAAAAGAGGCCAAAGATGTCCAGACCAAAAAAATGAGAGAAAAAGATAGAAGGGACAATGTTACTATCCTTTTTCCACACTTGTGCTTCAAAATAGCACCATGGTCTTCATGATAGAGAGTTTCTTATTTTGTCACTTTCATATACTAGCGGGAATTTTTCATTATAGAACTTGGTTTGTATATTCCAATGATGGGCTTCCTCAAAATGCCCTAGGTCTTCGTGAGCAAGAAAGTTGGATGCACACCCACTTAGTTTCCTTTTTGATGAGCTTTCTTACACTTATAGCTCTAGTGCATCCTTTGCATGGCAATCCCTACTCCTCCCATTGACATCAATTGATGGGCATCTCCATAGCCCGTTGATTAGCCGCGTCAAAGTTACACTTTCTCCTTTTTTGTCTTCTCACATAACCCCCACCATCATATACTATTCCACCTATAGTGCTATATCCATGGCTTGCTCTCATGTATTGTGTAAGGGTTGAAAAGGCAGAAGCACGTTAAAAAGTATGAACCCATTGCTCGGCTTTTCATCAGGGTTATGCATGAGGGGGGCATCTTGTGTGACGAAAATGAAGCATGGCCAAACTATATGATTTTGTAGGGATAAGCTTTCTTTGGCTATGTTATTTTGATAAGACATAATTGCTTGGTTAGCATGCTTGAAGTATTACTATTTT
>NW_021248268.1:0-783 GCF_002162155.2 Triticum dicoccoides | reverse complement strand
TTCGAATTGAGCAAACTCAAACTTATTGGATAGCTGACGAAGAGTATCAAAGGATACCCAAGTAGTGATTTGAATATATATCATATTCATGAATGTGTCAGCACGCATCGCAGTAAGTATTCGTTGCGCGGGTCCCATGTTACGTAAGCAAAAAAGAAAACTCCAAATGGGCTGAAAGGATGCATTTAATTCTTCTCTCGCTTATAGCATGAGGAGATGTATGCCTTGCCTTTGGAGAGCGTCAAGTGGGCCTAGCATTAGTCTACATTTGTTCATTTTTTTATTTATGTTTACATTCTGAAATATTTCAAATACAATATTCCAAACTTTATTTTACTAAAAAAATTAAAATTGTTTATCACACATTTAATAAAATGTTCATGCAATGTAAAACAAATGTTCATGTAACTTTTACTTGATAGCTTTAAAAAATGTTTGTGACATTTAGAAAATTTTCACGCGTTTCGAAAATATTTTTGTAACAATACTTGAAAAATATTTATACAACATAATTTTTTTACCCAAATTTAAAAGATAATACATTATATTTTAAAAATATTGACATTAAAAAATATTAATGCATACCAAAAATATTTGTGACATTAAAAGTTAAATTTATATTGGCGCATTAAAAAAAATTATACCATTAAAAAGTATTTCGTGACATTTAAAAAAGATGTTCGCACGTTTGAAAAATATATATGTGATATTTTGCAGAAACACAGATGTAATAAAATATTCACATAATTGTTTTAAAAGAGTTAATATAGTAGGGGGGGGGGG
>NW_021248267.1:0-1052 GCF_002162155.2 Triticum dicoccoides | reverse complement strand
AGGTAGCACGTTGTGGAGGTAAGTACATAGAATCCAATGAGTGGTCAATGTCAGGGTTTAACATGGCTAATCACAGCTTTACCAACAAGACTAAAATGCTACTATTACGAACTATGCTAGCTTAACTACTACTAGCGCCCATCATATCAATATATTAGAAGTATGTATATACCCAGCTATTCTGCAACTGATTCCTGAATAAACTATTCAGTAACAGTTCCAAACTGCCCGAAAATAGATAAGCTAAATGTGCATCATATGCCAAGCATACTTTTTCTGGCACCATTTTTTCACAGTTTTTATTGTGATTTTTCAACTGTTTATCGGAACTATGCAAATGATATATATAGTTGGATAGCTATTTAATAGGCAGAACTTTTGCATGTGGATTGTTTTCCAAAAATATTTACCGTTTCTAAACAAATTCAAAAAACTTAAAATTCTTCAAACAAGTTTTCGGAGTTTTTTTGAAACAAATTTTCAAATTGTTTGTGGAAATGATGGGTATGATACACTTTTGGAAAGCCATAGATTAGCCCAAACTATGGTATATAGAACTCATTTTCAGATTCGATATTGTTTAAGAGGAGTTTTCAAAACGTCATTTTTTGTTGGAACTGCTACACTACACACTAACTACCCGATCGGGTTAGCTAACTGACATACATATGATGACCAAGCTAAACTGCCTGGTCTGAAGAAACTTTTTTTATTTCTTTTTCCTTTTTTCCCGGGTCAAGCTAACAGCCGACACTAAAATAACTAACTGACGAGTCTGCAGCACTTAACACAAGCAAACTGCCGGGACAGAATATACTATTTTTTTCATTTCATTCCAGGGTCATGGTAACTGCCGAGACTAAAATATCTAACTATGTGGGATTGCGGCAGTTAACACCAAGTTAACTGCTACTCCTTTCGTTCCAAAATAGATGACTCGTCATCTATTTTCAAACGGAGGGAGTAGGACTGAAGGTACTATTTTTTCTTTATTTATTTTTTCCTTGTGTCACGGTAATTGCTAGGACTAAAATAGCTAACTACTGGGCACT
>NW_021248266.1:0-1695 GCF_002162155.2 Triticum dicoccoides | reverse complement strand
GGCCAAGGAGGTGGGAGGACGTCCCAAGGCAGCCTAAAACTAACCCTAGGTCGTACAAGGCTCATGGGCCCAAGTGGAGGTGATGTAACACCTTTGGACTTGTAGTTTGACTCGGATTCTGCTGCAGCATCAGATTGTTTCGTACACAACTCAACGCCCCGGACGAATTTGAAGGTGATTCCAATTGGGTTGGAAGGTGCACGAAATCTAGTTTCCAACAAACCCAATTCGGAGTCCGTATGAAAAACTTGTGTGTGTTTTGAGTCAGGTATGTCTGTGCAGTCCGAATCTGAATCCAGAACGTGAGAGACTTGGACTCTATCTTCTCTTGGGCCAAAAGTGACGTGAAAGAACTTTTTGGACAGCAAATAAACATCTCTTTCTTCCTTATCTTCATATGTGGATTGTACAAATGTCCCATACACCTGCAATTAGACAAAACACAAAAGTGTGTGAAGTATTTTTGTTCTGGATAACATAAATAGATTATTGAATAGTTTGCACTAGAAATCACCTGACAAATATGCATATATGCAATATTTTTGGTCATATCCAAGGTAGTCATGTCCTCATCAGAGAAGGATGAACATTGGAGCAAGAACAAGCATGGAGATGATGGCATGCGCAAGGGGAACAAGAACGGAGTTACAAGTGATGATTTCAGGACTTTGAAGCCACCATAATGGGTGCATGAAGCCTTGGACGAAATATACAAGATGCCACTTCATAAATTTCGTCCCGAGGCTATTTTAGGTGCTGCGTCACCTTATTATTGGGCCAGGCCCATGTAATTTCGAAATACATAAGTATAGGCTATTTTTAGAGTCCGTATGTGTGGGGAAACAAGAGATAGGGTTGACTTCGGACTCCTCCACCAAGGGCCACGAAATTCCCCCCTCTTCCTCCATATATACAACCCTTAGGGCATCGTTTAGACTTTGGGATTTGTTTAGTTAAAAGTTAGCCATTGCAACTTCGTGTACTTCGTTTGTGTCCAACGACCAGACCAAGACCGCTTCCGGATCCCCACCATTATCAATACTTCATATATATTTGCAATATTCAGATTGCTTTATCATATTCTTGCTCGTTCTTCGATTGCTTGCAGGAATAGACCTTCATGGTCAGGCTGACCGTGCTTCCAGCATTGTCAGTAACCTCAGGAGATTGGTTTAGCGATTGCTAAGGCGCAACGTCGTGCACGTTTGTAGTCGGATCGTGAAAGTCGTCTCCACCAAATCGATAGTTATCATCTCATCGAAAGATCGGGACCCTCGTCTCTATCAAGTGGTATCAGATTTCCAGGTTGCTCGGTGAGATTTTACAGTTTTTCGTAGTTTAGATCGAGTCTGTTCTTCATACCTATAGTCCACGAAAAAGCCACAAAAAAATTAGGGTTAGTTCATCATATCCGAACCAATCTGAGCCTTGCATAATCTTTTTAGGGTTTTGCTTTGTTGAATTTGCGGTTGCATCGTCGTGTCTAGTTGCTGGTCTTAGAGTCTAGTCTTTTAGAGTTTCGAGTTCTGGTCATAAGTTGTCACGCCGCCGCCGCACCATCATCATCGCCCCTGCCATCTACCACCACCGCACCGAATCCGTATCCATATACCACCACCAATCCGTGTCCATATACCACCACCGATCCATATCCATATACTACCACCGCTACCACCACCGCTGCCATATACCACC
>NW_021248265.1:0-386 GCF_002162155.2 Triticum dicoccoides | reverse complement strand
TTGTTCCCTAGTTATCATCCATCAGCCAATGCTATCCCACAGGCTGGTGATTATAGTATTATACCACTTCTAGTATTACCTATGTTGTTCTTTAATACTTTTGTGTGCCATCTAGTTAATCTCGAGTACAAACAATACATATTATGTAGCTTTGATCTGTGTTCTCCCTTTAGTTTATGAGACCTGTTGCTGCTAGTTAACCCTAGTCCTACTATTTATGTCATCTCCTACAGGCACTCATTTACATAAATCTAACTACTAGTTATCTTCCATGCATGTAAGATATAATTGCACACACTGATATATCCACAAGAACTCACGGAGCAATGTAAAGGCCAATAAACTTGATGTCAATGATAACCAATATGATAGAACATGTAAAGGCC
>NW_021248264.1:0-396 GCF_002162155.2 Triticum dicoccoides | reverse complement strand
TTGTATGCTATGATTGTTGGGTCATGAGACCCATGTTTGTAATATCTCGCTCCTCGGAGCCTAATGGATAAATACTTGAGTTGTAGGGTTATGTTGTGATGCCATGTTGTATTTACACATATCGAGCATATTGTGTGTATGATTGAAATGCTTGGTATGTCTGGGATCCGACAGTCTAGTTGTTTATCCTTGGCAGTCTCTCTTATGGGGAAATGTAGTCTAGTGCTTCCATGAGCCATAGTAGTCCGCTACAGCCCGGTTCACCGGAGTCCTGTTAGCCCAGCACTACTACTCAGGACACTTGATTGGCCGGCATGTGTTTCATTTCGTTCATGTGTCTGTCCCTTCGGGGAAATGTCACGCGGTGACATCCGGAGTCCTGCCTAGCCTGCTATA
>NW_021248263.1:0-700 GCF_002162155.2 Triticum dicoccoides | reverse complement strand
GTTGGTGGCACCAATCGGGACTAAAGGGGGGCATTAGTCCCGGTTGGTGCCACCAACCGGGACCAAAGGCCCCCTTTAGTCCCGGTTGGTGCCACCAACCGGGACCAAAGGCCTTGTGCTGCCCCGCGCCAAATGTTTAGTCCCACCTCGCTAGTTGAGAGGGAGCCGCACCAGTTTATAAGGTGCGGTGCGACTCCCCTCTCGAGCTCCTCTCTAAAGCAGGCTTTCGGGCCTAACTCTGCCATCTGTGCCTGTGGGTCTACTGGGCCTTCCACGGGCCTGAATCCTGGCCCATAGGGTTTCTAGTCGTATTCAGGCCGTGGGGGCCCAGTAGGTGGCATTTTTTTTATTTGTTGCTTTATTTAGTTTATTTTGGTTTTGGTTTATTTTTCTTTTGGTCTTTTGCTTTATTTTTTAATTCTTTTTGCTTTTAGTTTTAGAAAAATTATAAACTTTCTGTTAGTGCCATTAGTTTTCAAATCTGAAAACTCTTTTTTTGTTTTCTTTGTTGCTTTATTTATTTTATTTTGTTTCTACTTACAACAAAATACTTATTGTTGCTATTTTTATTTTTTTCAGTTTTTTGTTCTGTTTTCTGCATTATTTATTTTTTGTTGTTTTTTGCTTTATTTTTTAATTCCTTTTGCTTTTAGTTTTAGAAAAATTATAAACTTTCTGTTAGTGCCATTAGTTTTCAAAT
>NW_021248262.1:0-1175 GCF_002162155.2 Triticum dicoccoides | reverse complement strand
GCTATACTCTGTACGGACTAGCATACGCAACCGAGATCTCAAAATGTCCAATATTTCTCCCGTCTGTCTTCTTGTGTTGCAGGCCTGCTTGTGCTTCCACTTCTTCTGCAGATTGATGCAATTCGTTATGGCACTTGTACAAGTGTCATGTTCATCATTCCTAGCTAATTTCGTTTTAGTTAGTGATTTTGTGTAGCTGTACTGCAGCAGTAATTTACATGCCACACTCTGCCTCTAAAACTAGGTATGCTAGTTCTCTAAACTGATCTGGTAAATGTGTCGTACATATCAGAAATAAGGGGTGAATTCTGTAATAGGAAACTTATGTGTGCAGCTAGTAGTTGGACTGAACAACAAAAAAGGGGGGGAAACCGTGAGTGGAATTTCCAGTCAGTGCTTGACCAGATCTTCATCCATTACTTTTTTTTTTGGAAAAGAATGTTAAAACACCCGGCCTAGAACATACATCAAGCCACCTGAGGCCACCACTAACACCTACAAACTCGATAATGTGGAGTGCTCTCACTCCTCATATCTAAAATCGATGTAGTCGCCGATCTATCCACACAACGTATTGGAACAAACAGCTGGTGCAGCAATCCTAAAGCATACACCACCTGCCGAAAAGGCATGACACAACATCAACTTGCCTTTTTTCGGCTCCTGTTTATGAAAGCAGAGGTTCCACTAACGTAGCACCTATCGACCAGGCATGACATGGCATCTCTACTGAAGATCCGTGCAAGACGAAACCGCTCCACCACCAGCCGCTGTGTTGCAGTGCTTCTCCACGAACGATGCTCCCAAGAGAGAAACCACACCGCATTACTGCCCTCCTTCGATTTGGAAGACTGGATCCTAGCGTTTCCATCGGAGAAGTACAAGTGGGTCGACATTATTACACAATGATGCCTTCATCAAGGTAATTGCGCAGAATGCCGGCATCGCTTGGCTCAACTCGGTTTTCACCGGCAACTATGTGTCCCAGACTCGCAACTGAGACTAGTTGACGGACTTCGAGATTGGACCACATAGCCTCGGGCCGACCACCTCCAACGGAGGAGATGGCCACCACCTCCAATCCTAGGGACACCGCGTCGCCGCTCGCCCGCCATGAGGACACTGCCGCTGCCATGCCGCCGAGCTCTGCGCCTGCCTAGATAGGCAGCCCCACA
>NW_021248261.1:0-446 GCF_002162155.2 Triticum dicoccoides | reverse complement strand
GGAACTCCCAGGTGGATTACGATAACGAGTGAAATACTTGCTTTAATACCATTCCTCATCTTGCCCTTGGAGGGGACATGTCAAATAGTCCTACTTCTTTCTTATCGCACTACTTGTATCATTCTGCTTTACTGCACCTTTTTGAATAAACAATGCATAGCGCTAAGACTATTATTTCATTCTTCTTTTATATATATATATTTGTTCATTCATGACATCCAGCACCCGTACACTCTGGTACGACCAATACGCTAGGGGCTTAAGCATACCCCATAATACGGTGTGAGAAGTCCGAACACTTTCGATAGTACGACACCCAAACTTATAGCATTATATGCATCAGCTCCGAATCATGTCTTGGGTCAATAGTTGGGTTTGCCCGGCTCCCATGTTTTGGTACCTTACGTTCCGCTATATCAGCTAAGGTAGCACTGGGAGAACTACTG
>NW_021248260.1:0-1514 GCF_002162155.2 Triticum dicoccoides | reverse complement strand
CAATACGAGTACACCGTCATGTCCTTCGGTTTAACCAACGCTCCAGCCACCTTTTCTCGGTTAATGAACTCAATCTTCATGGAGTATTTGGATAAATTCGTCGTGGTTTACCTCGATGATATACTCATCTACTCCAAGAACGAGGAAGAACATGCCGAACATCTAAGGCTAGTGTTGCAGAAACTTCGAGAGCATCGCCTTTATGCCAAATTTTCTAAATGTGAATTCTGGTTGCCAGAAGTGACCTATCTGGGTCATGTAATATCTGGTAAAGGTATTGCTGTTAACCCTGAGCGAGTTCAAGCCATCCTTAATTGGACTCCACCTGAATCGGTCAAGCAAGTTCGGAGTTTTCTGGGCTTAGCGAGCTATTGTCGTCGCTTTGTCGAGAACTTCTCCAAGGTTGCTAAACCTCTAACCGAACTCCTCAAGAAAGATAAGAAGTTCGAGCGGACTCCACAATGTGAGCACAGCTTTCAGGAACTGAAAAGACGCCTGACTTCTGCTCCCGTACTGGTACCGCCAGACTTCTCCAAAGACTTTGTTATCTACTGCGACGCCTCGCGACAAGGACTAGGTTGCATCCTTATGCAAGATCGGCATGTAATTGCCTACGCTTCACGGCAATTGCACCCACATGAGGAGAATTATCCTACTCATGATCTAGAGCTTGCAGCCGTAGTCTATGCACTTAAGACCTGGCGACATTACCTCCTCGGTAATCGTTGCGAAATATTCACTGATCACCAAAGCCTGAAGTACATTTTCACCCAACCGGATTTAAATCTCAGGCAAAGACGTTGGGTTGAATTGATCACAGACTTCGACTTAGGAATAACCTACACCCCAGGGAAAGCCAACGTCATGGCTGATGCGCTAAGTCGTAAATCTTATTGTAACAACCTGATGTTACAACAAAGTCAACCGCTTCTCCATGAGGAATTTCGGAAGCTTAACCTACACATTGTACCTCAAGGTTTTCTTTCCACCTTGGTAGCAAAACCTACCCTTACGGATCAAATTATCAAAGCACAGAAGGTAGATCCGGGAATCTCCCGCATCAAGAGAAACATTCAGAAAGGAATTGCGGATTGCTTCTCCATTAATGATCAAGGGGTCGTATACTTCGGGAATCGACTAGTGGTTCCCAAAGTGCGAAACCTGAGGCGTTTGATCCTTAAGGAAGCTCATGAATCTCCTCTCACCATTCATCCCGGTAGTACTAAGATGTATCAGGACCTACGCCAGAGGTTCTGGTGGACTAGAATGAAGAGAGAAATTGCTCAGTATATTGCTAATTGCGACGTCTGTCGTCGCGTAAAAGCAGAGCATCAACGGCCTGCTGGCACCCTTCAACCCTTAGCTATTCCTGAATGGAAATGGGATAAAATTGGTATGGATTTCATTACCGGTTTTCCCAGGACCAAGAGAGGGAATAATGCTATTTTCGTCGTGGTCGATCGTCTTTCCAAAGTAGCCCATTTCTTACCTGTTCGTGAGAGTATAACCGCTAG
>NW_021248259.1:0-1777 GCF_002162155.2 Triticum dicoccoides | reverse complement strand
ACGGCAACTACGCTTTGATTACACGCGGCAACTACCATAAATTAGACATGGCAACTATAGTTAACCAAAACAGATAGAGTTGCTATGCTTTTACAACTACACTTGCCATCCTGAATAACTACATCTGCCAACCAGGATGGCAACTAAATCGTCATCCTGCGGGGTACCTAACGTAGCTGCGCCAGGACGTGCGGTCATTTTTGCTTTGTGCCACACGCGCGGGGTGGAGATGAGTGGTACTTGTTGGGCGTGTGGCATAAAGTAGCCGCGCCCACACGTGTGGGCAATTCTAATGTCCGCCCACACACAGCCCGTGTGGGCTTCTTCCTGCTCACACCACACATGGTGTGTGGGCGCATGTCGAATATACCACACTTGTGGTGGATATCGGCGTCCTAGATTTTTAGGCTATTCATCGTCTTGGCTTCGGCGGCGGCGATGGCGGCGCTGACTAAATTTTTTTTTAGATCATACTCTGACGAGGCGATCGGTCTTATGGTTGGGGATGGATTTCGAAACCAGTCTGTTCAATTAAGCATTGCATGGCGGCGGCGACATCCTCGTGGTGGACCTATGTCCTCGGGCTGTACCGTTGCGACGATGTTTGCTCCAGCGCCGACACGGAGCTTGGGAGGTAATCCAGGAGCGGGTGCACATTGTGATCTACATCAGCGGCATCTGAAAGAGTGTGGATCGTGTACTGGGTTCATGGTTCATGGATGGCGGGTGTGGTTTTCTCCTCCGATGTCTTAGATGGCATGTCTGAGGTGTTACCCCGGGCAGATTCATTAAACGGTGATGGTTTCAGTTTTGGTGAGCCACCTTGGAGGTCCGTTGCATATCAGCGATGGAGCCGCTTCGAGCTTGGTTGTGAAGGCGGTCCATCATTTTTTCTTTTGATGGCTGCTATGGTGGTTACAGAGGCAGGTGACGGGCATTGGTGTCAAGTTTAGAGGTGTGGCCGTTGGAAAGTAACATAGATCGGAGGAATCGAGACGCACGAACGTAGACGAACTGTGACAAGAGCAAACCCACCAATGATAGATCCACTGGAGACACACCTCCACACACCCACCGACGATACTAGACGCAACATCTGAATGGGGACTAGGTGGGAACAACTTCAGTCCTTCTTCAGAAAGTTATTGCCGTCTCGTGTTACGGAGCAGGACACAAACCCTAACAAAATTTGAAGGAACATCTAACGACGGAACCCTCCCGACGGCAAGGGCTGGGATCCACCGCACCGTCATGGCCCTAAGGACACAGGAGACGAGGCGGATCGGCACGAAGCCGACGGGAGACGGGAGACGGAGGAAACCACCCCTTTTACTACAGTTATTAAGTGCGAGGAAATTTGAGGAGTCAATGGCATTCCGTGGACGGAAAAATCATGTCATGCTCACATTGATTGCCGCTTTATCTCTGAATTACAATTCATTGCAGATTCATATACACTGCCCCTCTTCAAACTCTCAAAACCTTTCTGTGGTTACGCTCAAGCGTCTCCCGTGTGAAGCCTATCCACGTGCCTTGTCTAATAGTTAAGGCACATTGTGAGAGCCGTTCGATTGATCTATTCCTGTTCTCGTATACATGCATGCACCTGCATCCACTAGCTACAGGTATAGGTATATGCACAACTTGTCATGAGCGTGTTTGTTTTTAGTAATTGTTTTATAGCTGTTGCATTATTATTGATGCAAACTAGTGACTTTGCCTCGCATGGTACATTTGCTTCGCAATTATTTTGAGCAATCATGTCCTTTGCAAATAA
>NW_021248258.1:0-414 GCF_002162155.2 Triticum dicoccoides | reverse complement strand
AATGCTCAAAGAGAATTATGCTACTACCGAAAAGGAATTTTTAGAAGTGGTGTTTGCTTGTGATAAATTCAGACCCTATATTGTTGATTCTAAAGTAACTATTCACACTGATCATGCTGCTATTAAACATCTTATGGAAAAGAAAGATGCTAAACCTAGACTTATTAGATGGGTTCTCTTGCTGCAAGAATTTGATTTGCATAGTTGATAGAAAAGGAGCTGAGAACCCCGTTGTAGACAACTTATCTAGGTTAGAGAATGTTCTTGATGACCCATTACCTATTGATGATAGCTTTCCTGATGAACAATTAAATGTCGTAAGCACTTCTCGTAGCACTCCATGGTATGCTGATTATGCTAATTATATTGTTGCTAAATTTATACCACCTAGCTTCACATACCAACAAAAGAAAA
>NW_021248257.1:0-1778 GCF_002162155.2 Triticum dicoccoides | reverse complement strand
GATCCTCCCTCGCCAGAACTGCCTCCCTCGCCGTCACCGGAGACGCCCCTGCCTCCCTCGCCACCACTGCCTCCCTCGCCACCACCGGAGCCATCCTCTGTAAGCCCCCACCCCTCCTCTCTCTCTCATGCATAGGTTAGCTAGTTTAATTATGTTAATTATCTAGGTTAGGGCAAAAATTTAGTTAGGGCTTTGACAGAGAAGTAGTTAGGTTAACTAGTTTAATTAGGTTAATCACCTAGGTTAGTGCAAAAATTTAGTTAGGGCTTTGACAGAGAACTAGTCAGGTTAACTAGTTTGATTAGGTTAATTATCTAGGTTATTTAGGCAAGTTTTATTTTAAAGATGATCCCTTCCTAGACTTTTATTGTTGATTATATCTTTTCACTGAAGTGGTCATGTTGTTTGTGCCCAAGTGGCTTTGTTGTTTCAATGAAGCTGAGTGGCCTATATATATTTTGCGGGAATGTTGATTCATTTCCGTTCCGGCAAATTTCAGGTTCTCGATTTGTCCACTTTTTAGCAAAGGTCATGCCGAAATTTTTCGTGAATTTCGGCATGACTTCTGCTACAAACTAGGACATATCGAGTGCCCGTGTGATTTGCCGCACCAGGAAGGAGTCAACGCTCCTGCAAAACAATATGCCTTTTTTATGTCATTATTCATTTTATTAGGTCTAGAATTAATTGACTAGATTTAATCATAGGAAACATGGCTAGCAACGATGAAGGACAGGGTTCTGGCGATTGCGACGACGCCTACCGGGCGGCAGACAAATTTTTTAGCCTTACGATGATCAACCGATGTTATTGATGGGCCCACCGGTGGCATCGGGGACTGAGACCGACACGCAGACCGGTGCTGAGACTGAGACCGGCGCTCAGACTCAGACAGGCATCGAGACCGGCGCTGAGACTGAGACCGGTGCTGCCTCGGGGAGCGGAGCCGGTGTAGAACCGAAAGCAAAGAGGCAACGGGTTCCTAACAAACTCAGGACTACTAGAGTGGTGGTCACGGAGGTGGACGACCGCAATTTTGAGCCAACGGCGCCCGAGGAAGCGCGTCAATGCTATGACAATCAAATAGGCTGCATCGTACGGACAACCGCCACCATCATCGATGAGAAACTATAGAAGATAGAAAATATGAGGAGCTCCCTCCTAAAGAAGTTTCACCAGATATTTTTGTTCCTGGGCCGGAATGAGAAGGATTATAAAGATCCAGATGAGGACCCGACAATGAAGAAGATAAACAAACACACCATGACCAAGTTTAGCGACGCGTTGGCCGCCTGGAAAAAAGCAAGGATCATCGACAAGAAGGAACCCTACTCCGAGATTGTAAAGGATAATCCGACAATCACGGAAGAGCAGTTTCAAATATTCAAGGAGGCTTGCGGGGCCGAAGATGCCAAAAAAAGTCTAAGTACATGAAGGGGCTTCAAGAGAGGAACATTGGGAGCCACCACCTCGGAAGCCGTGGTTACGGCGGAAAGAGGTCCAAATGGGCCAAGGAGGACGCGGAAGCCGCGAGTCTGGGCATCCCAGACCCCTTGGCGGAGTTCACCGTCCCGCAGGAGCGTGACGTCCTCAGGGCCCGGCACCGTTGGGACCTAGTGAAAAAGGTTTACGAGACAACACCGGTCATTACGGAGTTCATGAGACTGCTGGTAATTTTAGTTTCTGATCAATTCGACTGCACACGTTAGTCATATTTGTAAACGATCGTTGTGCCTTTTGCAGAGAGAGCAGCACAGGATTGCGGCCGAAAGCGACTC
>NW_021248256.1:0-779 GCF_002162155.2 Triticum dicoccoides | reverse complement strand
TACCCTACCATAATCTCTATGTTTGTTCTCCGCTATTAGTGTCTTCGGAGTGACTCTTTGTTGCATGTTGAGGGCTTTTCATATGTTCTATCTATGTTATTATTGTTGAGAGAACTTACACTAGTGAAAGTATGAACCCTAGGCCTTGTTTCCTACCATTGCAATACCGTTTACGCTCACTTTTATTGCTTGTTACCTTGCTGTTTTTATTATTTCAGATTACAAAAACCTATATCTACTATCTATTTTGCACTTGTATCTTCGTCTCTTCGCCGAACTAGTGCACCTATACAATTTACCATTGTATTGGGTGTGTTGGGGACACAAGAGACTTTTTGTTATTTGGTTGCAGGGTTGTTTGAGAGAGACCATCTGTATCCTACGCCTCCTACGGATTGATAAACCTTAGGTCATACACTTGAGGGAAATTTGCTACTGTCCTACAAACCTGTGCACTTGCAGGCCCAACAACGTCTACAAGAAGAAGGTTGTGTAGTAGACATCAAGCTCTTTTCTGGCGCTGTTGCCGGGGAGGCTAGGTAAGTGAAGGTATATCTTTAGATCTTGCAATTGAATCTTTTTGTTTCTTGTTTTAGCACTAGTCTAGTTTATAAAAGAAAATTACAAAAAATGGAGTTGAGTTTGTCTCATACGCTTCACCTTTTTAATATCTTTCGTGAGTATGATGGAAAGGAAAATTGTGCTCAAGTGCTAGAAGAAGAAATCTATAGAATGTTTTTATATGATGAGCATGATTGCAATGTTGTTAGTATGAATTC
>NW_021248255.1:0-1090 GCF_002162155.2 Triticum dicoccoides | reverse complement strand
AGAGCCCATAGTAGCATGTGGCTGCACACGGAAGTTTCTAGCATGAAAGATCTTATGATCCCTTTGAGCCTGGGTGGCGGTCCAAAAAAAAACAGGCAAGTCCTGATAGACATCAGGTGCCTCAATCCACCCAGATGTGTGTTTAGGTTGCCACCTTAGATAAGCCATTAATTAACAATCTCACATCTGTCATGGATATTCACTCACCCAATCCACGTCTACTAGCATAGCATAGCATAATAAGCAAACGTAGAAGTAACTCCCAAGGTTTCATAAGTAACAGGTAATAGGTACTACCTCATCTACTTCCCATCCCACAATTTAATTAGATCCTAACAATGCAAGTGTTTGAGGGTTTGATCTAATGCAATAAAACTGGGTAGTAGGAAAAATATGATCAAGTGTTACTTGCCTGCAATGTTGATGAAGATGATTCGCACTCAAAACTCGTGATAGATCTAATCGTCATACTCCGGTCAATCTATCGTAGGCAAGCAATAGTAACCACACAATAAGTACTCATCTAATGCACAGGGAAAAATCGAACAAGAGAATGAACCAGAAAGTTCAACTTAAGAACTCCGGTTGCAAAGAAAGAACGAGCCGAACAAACGACGAAAAACAAACGGCGGAAGAAAACAACTCGGTTCTAGCAAGTTGAATCTAGGTCAAAATTTTACTGTAGCAAAAGCTTGTTCAAGTTGATTAGACGAAACGGCGGTTTCGAGATGAAACTCCAGGCGCTTGAATCACCTGATTCCAATAAACGAGCGAGAAGATAAACTAGAACGAAGATCGGATCTGAGATCGCGATCGCGGAATAAATCCGACGAGAAGAAAAAGAAGAACGGTTATACGAACAGACGTCGTTAACCGGGAAATAATCGGTGATCACGTTCGTTGAGACGAACGGTCCGAAAGAAGAACGAAAACCAATCTAGGGTTTTCGGGAAAAGAGATCGAACGAAAAACCGATCTAGAACACCGGAACGGTTTAGCGAAAAATCGGAAAGAAAACGAATCGGTAGAGAAGAAAAGAATCGGAACGGTTTATAAGAAAAACCGAACCGAGGGAAAGAAGAGACGCGGC
>NW_021248254.1:0-1507 GCF_002162155.2 Triticum dicoccoides | reverse complement strand
CCAGCACTCTGCCGGATCTCAATACAATGTTCTTCCCCTCTCTTGTGGAGATCTATTCGATGTAATCTCTTTTTGCGGTGTGTTTGTCGAGATCCGATGAATTGTGGGTTTATGATCAAGTTTATCGATGAATAATATTGGAATCTTCTCTGAATTCTTTTATGTATGATTGAGTTATCTTTGCAACTCTCTTCGAATTATCAGTTTGGTTTGGCCTACTAGATTAATCTTTCTTGCCATGGGAGAAGTGTTTAGCTTTGGGTTCAAACTTGCGGTGATCTTACCCAGTGACAGAAATGGTTGCAAGACACGTATTGTATTGTTGCCATCGAGGATAACAAGATGGGGTTTATATCATATTGCATGTGTTTATCTCTCTACATCATGTCATCTTGCTTAAGGCGTTACTCTGTTCTTATGAACTTAATACTCTAGATGCAGGCAGGAGTCGGTCTATGTGTGGAGTAATAGTAGTAGATGCAGGCAGGAGTCAGTCTACTTGTTATGGACGTGATGCCTATATACATGATCATGCTTAGATAACCTCATAACTATGCGCTTTTCTATCAGTTGCTCGACAGTAATTTGTTCACCCACCGTAATACTTATGCTATCTCGAGAGAAGCCTCTAGTGAAACCTATGCCCCCCGGGTCTATCTCTTATCATATTTGCTTTCAATTTACTTTTATTTGCATCTTTATTTTCTGCATCTATATCATAAAATACCAAAAATATTATTATATCTCTATCAGATCTCACTTTCGTAAGTGACTATGAAGGGATTGACAACCCTTTTATTGCGTTGGTTGCGAGTTCTTAGTTTGTTTGTGTAGGTGCGTGGGACTTTTGAGGAGCCTCCTACTGGATTGATACCTTGGTTCTCAAAACTGAGGGAAATACTTACGCTACACTTGCTGCATCACCCTCTCCTCTTCAGGGAAAACCAATGCTAGCTCAAGACGTAGCAAGAAGGATTTCTGGCGCCGTTGTCGCGGAGGTCTTCGCTCAAGTCCAGACATACCAAGTACCCATCACAAACCCATCTCAATAGCATTTACATTATTTGCCTCTCGTTTTCCTCTCCCCCCACTTCACCCTTGCCGTTTTATTGGCCCTCTCTTTCCCAATATCCCCTTCTCTTTTTCGCTCGCTTTCTTCCGCCTTTCTTTTGTTTGCCGCTATGTCTGAAATCGGGGAGATTATCGTCGATATGGACAATAATGATAACATGAAAAATCCCGAGGCTCCGGCCGATGAACCCCCTATCTTGCATACTAAAAAGTTTCGAATCGGTAGTGGTAACATCATTGGCAAAGGCGTTATTCAAGATTTCTTTACTTGTGTCGGTGCTTTACCTTCCATGGGTTGTTCTATTCTTCATAGAACTAGTAGTCTTGCGGATGCTATCGCTATGCTTGTATTTGAAATTGAAAGACAATTTATGCATATGAATCCTTGCATACAGAGAATTTTCCTAGAATTCTCTATATTGAGCATTCTTCTGTT
>NW_021248253.1:0-1867 GCF_002162155.2 Triticum dicoccoides | reverse complement strand
CCCAAGTGACTATAACAAGATAAGCCGTAAGGCAGGATACCCATGTTTGAACCGCGCATAATGGCAGCAAGTTCTCTTTGGCAACCTTCAATTTTTCCGAGAACTCAAACTTGCGAGAGAGTAATTCTTTTTGAACCGTAACTTTAAACCGGATTTGAAAGCTTCAAAACTTTGTGGGAGACATATTGTCCTTGAGCCGGATTGTGAACCGGATATTGAGAATTTCAAATCTTTGTGGTAAATTAGTTTCCCTTGAACTGGATTTTGAACCAGAATACTCATTTTGAGCCAGAAATCTTCTAACGGCCTTTAAATTTTCATCAATATGGCGGTAGCCTCCGGGACTGGGTTATCTTCCCTCCAATGACCTGGAGTCCATGAATTCATTGAAACTAGCATATTCCGCTGAGTCATTTTATCGTAGCCCCCGAGTCTTAAGATGACTCAAGGAGTTGTCTTGAGATTCTCCTTACTTGACCGTGATATAAACCGGCATATAGTTGAGCAGCAGATTGCTGAAATATGTTGAATCCCGACGGGTTATAAATGATCCCGTATGAGCCATGTCAGCAACTTGGCCAATTGTTCCTTCCAACTGGTTGTTTGAAGTTAACTAAACTGTAGTGATGGCGACTCGTGCGCATGCCCATTGAGCCATCCAGTCTAGACGGTGGCTGATCATACATGATAATTTGCCTCCAATTTGTTGGAAGAAAACCGGGTTGCCCAAGCAGTGACTTGCTCATACTCAATAAATAGCTCATGCAGACAGGTGTGACCCGGTGTGTTGATGTAGACCAGGCCGTGAGAGATGGGCGGAATAGACGACCGCAGCATCAGAAATGGCATAGACAGATGAATCGGCCACGGTATTGCAAGCCGGAGCAGGTGGGAGAGTCGTCCGCGGGCGCGGTAATCCGTGCGGACGAACAAATTAGCCGCATCATGTTGATGTAAATTGAGCCGCAGAGGCGGCGGCTGACACATATATTCGGTAAGCATCTTGTTCGACCATCGCTCTTGCAATGAACATCTGTCCTGCACAAACAATATTGCAGACCAAGGCAAAGATAAACTGCTCTTTGACAAAAATAACATGTGTTAATAAAACAAACTTGGATGAATATCACCTGATACACCCGGAAAACAGATGAGTCGCCCGCGTCACTATAAACCGATGCGGACGGGCGAGTTAATCGTAGGCTCAATAAGTCGCACGGACAGACGAGTCAATCGCAGGCGCGGTAAGCTGCATGGAGAGTCGAGTCAATCACGGGCGTGGTCAACCTCGCGACCGGCAAAGTTGATGTAGCGGGAGTGGCAACTTGTGCAGGACGAGCACTAGTGCAAAAAATAATATTTGCTCACGTCCCTTTTACGACACCTTTTTGTAGGAATAATGGTCCTACAGAAAACTATCATAGACCAAGTAATTGTTCTTTGATAAATACAATATGCTGATAAAATGCATAGGAAAGATATCATCTGATGTTCTGTTGGGTGAACGCCATAATCCAGCAATTACAGACTTGTAGTCTCGTTTCTCTGTTTGATGTGACAGCCATAGGAATAATATACAAATATATATATAATAGTAGTGCACTAGTTCATAGTTGGCCTCTTTACTGCCTTCTCCAATCCATGATGTCGTGCGCGTTTTACAGCAGCGAGGAATACCCCCTCTAGCGCTCGCGCTCCGCTTGCGCTCCTGCCCCCGTCGGTGGCCACCCCGGTCCCGGCGTCCACCCTTCCGTGTTCGCCGGCCGTCGCGGTCTGATGGCGTCCGGCTCGCGGAGCCCCCCCTCGGTTTCCTCGGTGTTTGCCCATGAGCGGCCGGTGGTTTCTGGGCTTGGCCTTTCAGGTTCCC
>NW_021248252.1:0-984 GCF_002162155.2 Triticum dicoccoides | reverse complement strand
AAAAAAAATATATTAAATCATTTATTTAACTTATGCCAAATTTTTCAGGGGCTAGATATATTATTCCAGAGCTCCTTTATAATTGGCATAATATTTGGACATATATTAATATATATAGAAATATATTTCCAAAGCAAATATTTATGCATTAATTCCAAATGCCCAAAATAAATGTCCATGAGCCACTAAAAATATTGGTTTGATTTTTATCTCTGTCCAATATTTTCAGAGATCAACATGAGCATTTTCTTGGACCCTTTTGGAGAAATTTTTATTTGGGTCATTTTCAAAATGATTCTGAGGGTTTCACAGATCCCCATTTCAATGTTTCTGATGAAAGAGTAAACATGGTGCAACACTCTAATGCATGACTAGCTAGGGTGTGACAACTCACCCCCACTCAAAAGAATCTCGTCCCGAGATTTGGGTTCCTCCGGGAAGAAGGCGGGGTACTCGAGTCGAAGACGATCCTCCCTTTCCCAGGTTGCTTCATCCTCAGAATGGTGCGACCATTGTACTTTGAGGAACTTGATTTTCTGACGTCGGGTGATACGTTCGGCCTGATCGAGGATACGAACGGGGTACTCTCGATATGTAAGGTTATCTTGGAGATCAAGCGTTTCGTGGTCCACTCCACGGATAGGATCCGAGAAGCAACGCCTGAGTTGAGAAACGTGGAAGACATCGTGGACTCTGGAGAGATGCGGAGGTAGTTCCAGCTGGTAGGCAACTTCCCCTCGTTTGGCAAGAATGCGAAAAGGTCCAATGTAACGAGGAGCCAATTTGCCTTTGATACCGAAACGATGGGTTCCCTTCAGAGGGGTGACCCGAAGATAAGCCTTCTCGTCAACCTCAAAAGTCATAGCCTTATGTTTTCGGTCATATTGACTCTTTTGACGAGATTGGGCTGTTTTCAACTTTTCACGAACGATGCGAACTTGTTCTTCTGCTTCCTGAATCATATCCGGGCCAAAGAATTGTCTT
>NW_021248251.1:0-384 GCF_002162155.2 Triticum dicoccoides | reverse complement strand
TACTTGTATCCTGATCTTATACAACTACAAATTGATACTTGAGATATGTGGCTCCGGGATTTCTTTCTCGTAGGGAGTCGAGGAAGGATCTCTGGGCATTAATGTTACAACATGTTTGTTAATTATAAACTGCTATTCTTTACTCTTCTACATGCTGCAAGATGCTCGGAGCTGTTTGAAGATGCTAGTCTTCGTTAGGCTAGGCCTTCCCCCTCTATTCTGGCATTCTGCAGTTTAGTCCACAGATACAACCCTTCCATTTGATATCAAATGCATACTTAGAATAGATCTAATGCTTGCGAGTACTTTGCATGAGTACTCATGCTTGCTTTGCTATCCCTTTCCCCCCTTTCTTCTTCTTTCCGGTTGATGCAACCAGATGGT
>NW_021248250.1:0-1182 GCF_002162155.2 Triticum dicoccoides | reverse complement strand
ATTCGCTTACAACAACAGCTATCAATCTAGCTTGGGTAAAGCCCCTTTTGAAGTTCTCTATGGACGACGGTGTCGAACACCCCTTAACTGGTCAGAGACCGGGGAAAGACAATTCTTTGGCCCGGATATGATTCAGGAAGCAGAAGAACAAGTTCGCATCGTTCGTGAAAAGTTGAAAACAGCCCAATCTCGTCAAAAGAGTCAATATGACCGAAAACATAAGGCTATGACTTTCGAGGTTGACGAGAAGGCTTATCTTCGGGTCACCCCTCTGAAGGGAACCCATCGTTTCGGTATCAAAGGCAAATTGGCTCCTCGTTACATTGGACCTTTTCGTATTCTCGCCAAACGAGGAGAAGTTGCCTACCAGTTGGAACTACCTCCGCATCTCTCCAGAGTCCACGATGTCTTCCATGTTTCTCAACTCAGGCGTTGCTTCTCGGATCCTATCCGTGAAGTGGACCACGAAACGCTTGATCTCCAGGATAATCTTACATATCGAGAGTACCCCATTCGTATCCTCGATCAGGCCGAGCGTATCACCCGACGTCAGAACATCAAGTTCCTCAAAGTTCAGTGGTCTCATCATTCTGAGGATGAAGCAACCTGGTAAAGGGAGGATCGTCTTCGACTTGAGTATCCCGCCTTCTTCCCGGAGGAACCCAAATCTCGGGACGAGATTCTTTTGAGTGGGGGTGAGTTGTCACACCCTAGCTAGTCATGCATTAGAGTGTTGCATCATGTTTACTCTTTCATCAGAAACTTGAAATGGGGATCTGTGAAACCCTCAGAATCATTTTGAAAATGACCCAAATAAAAATTTCTCCAAAAGGGTCCAAGAAAATGCTCATGTTGATCTCTGAAAATATTGGACAGAGATAAAAATCAAACCAATATTTTTAGTGGCTCATGGACATTTATTTTGGGCATTTGGAATTAATGCATAAATATTTGCTTTGGAAATATATTTCTATATATATTAATATATGTCCAAATATTATGCCAATTATAAAGGAGCTCTGGAATAATATATCTAGCCCCTGAAAAATTTGGCATAAGTGAAATAAATGATTTAATATATTATTTAAATTAAAACAAATGTCAGAAATTAGAAAACAGAAAAATAAATAAAGGGAGAAACTTACCTGGGCTCCTCCCTGTGCAGCCCATCCAGCTGGCCGG
>NW_021248249.1:0-1676 GCF_002162155.2 Triticum dicoccoides | reverse complement strand
CCTTACCAAAAAAAATTAGTATATATTGGCCATGCACAAATAGTACATATACTTTCCACACAACAAAAAGAACATACTACGCATACTTTGCATGTAGAAAAACCTCTATATACTACAATTCAAATAGCAGTATATATACCCTACAAAAACAGAGTACGATCTTTCATAAGACGTGGTATATACTCACGTGCAAAAAATAGTATATATTGGCCATGCATATATTTTTTATATAAAAGTGCTGAACTACTAGGCTCGTGGTAGACTTGAACGAGCGCAACCTTATCCATTTAGAAGGATCCCTCGAATATCTCTGTTTGTTCACGCATGCATGCAATTGAAAATCATTTATTCAGCCGGTGCAATAATCAGTAAATAGATCTAACAGCCGATCTAACAACTGCTAGCCTGTTTAGTCTATAGGAGCACATACACTTGGGAGTATAAAACATGAGTCCTATTATGCTAATACTAGCAGAATAGTTATTCTGATAACATTTCCGCACTGCATGCTCAACAGAAATGACCTGCATCGTCTTTACGTTGGGCACTGCAATGCGTCACTGAAGAACTACTTCATTTTCTGGTGGTCCGCCCGCGTTTTCTATGTGAAATCGGGTGTTGCGGGATGATTCAGTTTGTCTCTGCATCTCATTTTAGCTTTATTCTTTATAATTTACAGGAAAGTATACTATAGTGCTTGCAAATCGAGGGATTTGGCGGATGAGATTTCTCTGTTCGTTCGTGTTCGCGTCAGATGCGATTTTTTGTGTGCTTGGATGTTGTTTTTAGAAAGAATTCTTTGATTGTGTTCGTTTTAATCGGTCCGTTCACCCTATAGTTTGTTAATTTTTAGGAGTTAGTTTTCAATTCTTGTTAATTTGACTGTGCGGGCGGATGAGCTTCGTCCGCTCCTCTGTTCTTGTTGATTTTTTGGATTTTGCCCGTACATGTGTGTTTGAATATTGTAATTACTGTTGCTATAGGTTTGAATTTATTGTATTCAGGTATAATTGTCATTTTTTGAATTACATTTTTTAAATTAAAGCTGATGTTGTTCGTCCAGTTGCCATGTCTTCCATGTAATTTTTTGCGGGGGTATTTTTCGATAGTTTAGTGGTTGTACAATTTTTAGGCGAGTTATGGAATTGCGAGTGAAATTGACACCTCTGTTAGTCTAAAACATGTCTGTAGTTTTACTACTTTAATTTTATTTGTTGTAGTCGTGGCATACATTGTAGTGCACTGCATTTTCGTTAGTAGTGTACTTCGTTGTAGCTGCATTACAGTGATTATGGCTGCTTATGAGATTTCTCTTTTCTTAAGCTGCATTCTGTGTTCTAGATGACTGCATAATATGCACTTCCGTACTGCATTAGTAGTGTTGTTAATGTTCTATTCTGCTATTAGAATGGATGGTCCATTATATGCTTGTGTTAGCTGAATAGTTATTATAAGAGTTTATTGAGCTGCATACTATGAGAATTGTTTTTGAACATCATATGTTAACTGCAAAGTTTCGACCATTTGCATTTCCTTGTTACTATTCAGAGGACTGCTTTTTTTATTATTAGTACCACACTATGTGTCTGAGAGAACTGCATTACTGCCAACAGCAACTTTGTCTAAAAAGGATGATAAAATGACACAGTTGAGGTTGCATACTTTAAATAGGCATC
>NW_021248248.1:0-457 GCF_002162155.2 Triticum dicoccoides | reverse complement strand
ACCGGTAGAAGGTGGCGGCGACGAAGGAGACCCGGCCGGTGGTGTCATGGCTGAACGATCGTCAGCAACAGGCGACACGGGCCGGGGGGACGCGTCGGACTGGGCCGAAACAGGCGACGAGGGAGATCCAGGTGGAGACGGCAGCCCAGAGGATGCGGCTGGCGACTTGACGACAACCGAAGTAGGCGAGGCGGGCTGGGCCGACCCATGCGAGGCGGGGAACGCAGCGGGCAACCCAGTCGTGCCTGTGGTCGCGCCAGCGGGCGAGGCAGACGGGACCTCGGACGCGCCAGTGGGCGAGGCCGACAAGGCTGCCTTGGGAGGTGTGACATGCACGTCGGGGCCATGCATGTCGATCGCGCCGGTGGATACAGGTGCGACGACGGGTTCCTGGGAAGAAATTAGAGCAGCATCTGCAGAAAACAAGTCAGGTGACAAATAGGACAGGTCGTATTTC
>NW_021248247.1:0-1382 GCF_002162155.2 Triticum dicoccoides | reverse complement strand
GTAGGTTTGTTCTTAATTCCTAGTTACCGTATATGCCATCATTCACTATCGAAAAAATAGCAAAAACCTCATGTATGCGACCAGGCCAAAATAGTGTCCTCATACAGGTTAGCATTTCAGCGGGCTGCAACTGGGCTGGTGATATGCCTCCAGCGTATCTATAATTTTTGATTGTTCGATGCTATTATATTATCTATTTTAGATGTTTAATGGGCTTTAATATGCTCTTTTATATTATTTTTGGGACTAACCTATTAATCAGAGGCCTAGTGCCAGTTTCTGTTTTTTTGCCTATTTTAGAGTATTGAAGAAAAGGAATATCAAACAGAGTCCAAAAGGAATGAAACTTTAGTGCGGATCTTTGTTTGACCAAAAGAAATCCATAAGATTTGGAGTTGAAGTATGGGACTCTACGACAAGGCCACGAGGCAGGAGGGCACGCCCCCACCCTCGTGGGACCCTCGAAGCTCCACCGACGTTCTTCTTTCCCCTACATATACTCTTATACCCTAGAAACACCGGGGGAGCCGCGAAACCACTTTTCCACCACTGCAACAACCTTCTGGACCTGTGAGATCCCGTCTTGGGGCCTTTCCGGCGATCTGTAGGAGGGGGAATCGATCACAGAGTGCTTCTACATCAACACCATTGCCTCTCCGATGCAAGTGAGTAGTTTACCACAGACCTTCTGGTCCATAGTTATTAGCTAGATGGTTTCTTCTCCCTCTTCGATTATCAATACAAAGTTCTCCTCCATGTTCTTAGAGATCTATTCAATTTAATATTCTTTTGCGATGTGTTTGTGATCCTATGAATTGTGGATTTATGAGCTTGATTATCTATGAATATTATTTGGTTCTTCTCTGAATTCTTATATGCATGATTTGATATCTTTGCAAGTCTCTTTGAATTATCAGTTTAGTTTGGCCTACTAGATTGATCTTTCTTTCAATAGGGAAGTGCTTAGCTTTGGGTTCAATCTTGCGGTGTCCTTTCCCAGTGACAGTAGGGGCAGCAAGGCATGTATTGTATTGTTGCCATCGAGGATAAAATAATGGGGTTTATATAATATTGCTTGAGTTTATCCCTCTACATCATGTCGTCTTGCTTAATGCGTTACTCTGTTTGGATAGCGTTCAATGTGTGGAGTAATAGTAGTAGATGCAGAATCATTTTGGTCTACTTGACACAGACGTGATGCCTATTTTCATGATCATTGCCTTTGATGTCTTCATAATTATGCACTTCTCTATAAATTACTCGGCTGTAATTTTTTCACCCACCATAATACATTCTATCTTGAGAGAATCCACTAGTGAAACCTATGGCCCCTGGGTCTCTTTCTTATTATATTACATCTCTTTTGTTTACATCGCATCTCA
>NW_021248246.1:0-387 GCF_002162155.2 Triticum dicoccoides | reverse complement strand
TGTTGGGGGACAGCAGCGAGCGGGTCCGCAACCCAGGGCGGCGGTGTGAATGTTAGATCTACGACCAGGGGAACATCGATCTGTTAGCGGGAGGGGCGCAGCCTTGCCCGATGCAAGAAGACAATGCTTTTTTTGTTCATATAGTGAAGCTATGATGGACGAGGGGAAGGAAGAAGACAATGCAGGATCCAATTGGGCGTCTGTGGAAGCATGTATCTAGCGGTTGGGGGCCGACCAGCCGAAACTTTCGACCGGCGTGCCGGCGCCTAGTACCGCCCATAGCCAAACTTGTATGCTTTGATCTGTCGCCTCCTTGCTCTTATAATGTTGATTGTATCATAATAGGATTAGGATTGGACCATAACATGAGGAATTGTACATTGCATT
>NW_021248245.1:0-733 GCF_002162155.2 Triticum dicoccoides | reverse complement strand
GTCCAGATCCTCGCAAGCATAATATCATTGGCACAAAGTGGATCTACCGCAACAAGCAAGATGAAAATGGCCTTGTGGTAAGGAATAAGGCATGACTGGTAGCTGAAGGCTACACACAGGTTGAAGGAATTGATTTTGATGAAACTTTTGCACCTGTTGCTAGACTTGAGGCTATTCGCATATTACTTGCTTATGCTAATCATCATGATATCATCTTATATCAAATGGATGTGAAAAGTGCATTTCTCAATGGTAAGCTTGAGGAAGAAGTATATGTTGCTCAACCCCCAGGTTTTGAAGATCCAAAGAATCCTGACAAAGTCTTCAGACTTAATAAGGCCCTCTATGGCCTCAAGCAAGCCCCTCGGGCGTGGTATGATACATTGAAGGAATTCTTCGTGAAGAATGGCTTCACACCCGGTTCACTCGACCCTACTCTCTTTACTAAATCTTATGATGGTGAACTGTTTGTGTGCCAAATATATGTTGATGATATTATCTTTGGCTGTACTGGCCAACGTTATAGTGATGAATTTGCCTATATGATGAGTGAAGAATATCAAATGTCTATGATGGGAGAGTTGAAATTCTTCTTAGGTCTTCAAATTCGTCAACAGCGCAATGGCATATTCATATCTCAGGAGAAATACCTCAAAGATGTACTGAGGAAATTCGGCATGCAAGATTGCAAAGGCGTCAAAATTCCTATGCCCACAAAAGGCCATCTATGCAC
>NW_021248244.1:0-1080 GCF_002162155.2 Triticum dicoccoides | reverse complement strand
CATCAGAATAGGATTAACGAAAGCAGTAACATGCTACACTACTCTAATGCAAGCAGTATAGAGGAGAATAGGCGATATCTGGTGATCAAGGGGGGGGCTTGCCTGGTTGCTCTGGCAAGAGAGAGGGTCGTCAACTCTGTAGTCGAACTGGTCAACAGCAGCGTCGGTCTCGTAGTCTACCGGAGAGAAAAGGGGGGAGAAACAGTAAATACAGTGCAAACATAAGCAAGACAACACAAGACACGATAAAGAGCGAAGCTAGTTGTGTCCTAACGCAGTATGAGGTGATGCCGGCGAAGGGGGAAAACATCCGGGAAAGTATTCCCGGTGTTCCGTGTTTTCGGGCAGAGGAGCTGGAGGGGGAAAGTTGCGAGTTTGATATGTTAGGGGTGTGTGGCGGACGAACGGGTTGCGTATCCGGAATCGTCTCGTCGTTTTGAGCAACTTTCATGTTGAAAATATTTTAATCCGAGTTACAGATTAAAAGATATGATTTTCTAAAGATTTTATTAATTTCTGGAATTTACTTAATTATTTAATTAATTCGGAAAATGGATTTATGACGTCGGCATGATGCCATGCTGACGTCAGCAGTCAACAGGGTTGACTAGGTCAACCCTGACATGTGGGTCCCGCTGTCATTGACTAAGATTAACTAAAACAGATTAATTAGTTTAATTAGTGATTAGGTTAATCTAATCAGGATTAATTAACTTAATTAATTGCTTAATTAATTAATTAATATTTTAATTATTTTAATTATTATTTACTTATTTATTTTATTTATTTCATATATTATTTTTAATAAATCCTCTTTTAAAATTTTCGTTCTCAGGGGCGTGGGGCCCCTTTGTCATAGGCAGGGGGCTTAACAGGCACTGGGTTTCGGGCGCAGGGGCATGGCCACGAGCGCCCGGTGGAACGAGCACGGCCGCTGGCCTCGGACGAAACCAGCGGCGCGGCGGGGGCCGGTCCAGCCAGCGGCGGTGAAGCAGGCTGGGCGAGGCGAGGCGCCGGACCGGGCGACGACAGCGAGACCGGCGAGGGTCGGAGCCCCAAGGCGGCAAGCAGCGGGGGGGG
>NW_021248243.1:0-1759 GCF_002162155.2 Triticum dicoccoides | reverse complement strand
TTCAAGGAAAACCTACGCAGTGCTCAAGAGGTAGCACTCCTCCCGTGCTACCAGACCTGAGCACCGCCGCTCCCGCTCTACATACGGCGCCCACCGCCCATACCCGGCCGCTCGCCGATCCTCCGCTCTGCCACCGTCGATCCTCACCACTCGCCGATGAGGCCCCTGTTATCGTCTAGCGGACTACTCTATCCGGATGAGGCCCCTGTTATCGTCGCCTGATCCCTCCAGTGGAAGTGCCATAGTCTGGACTACGCCGCCGCTGCAACCGCTGTTGTGTCTCGGCGGCACACATCATTCAGGTACATTATCCAATTACTGTTTGATGCAGCTTTTGGACCAATCCTACAAGATATTCAGGGAATAATTCTTATAGCTTCATTCTTAAATTTGTTCCGTGGCATAAAAATTTATTCGATGTTGTCTGTAGTCTAGATTGGATCCCTATAGTTTAGTGATTATTTGCAAAACATGGATAGGTTTTAATTTCGACATGGAACATATCCGTACACATTATGAGAGTTTACAGGTTAGGAAGCCTGTTTACACGTCTGCAGTAGAATATGCAGATTAAACATTGCCATTCTAGCATTTTTTTTAGTCTGTTATTTGAGTGAATTTACAGGATTTTTAAGCTGCTATTTGAGTGAATATACATTTGTGTTTCTGACATGATTTTTCCATGCCTTCAAAATCCACATCATAAGTAAGATCCCATCCTTCAAGTCCTATAATGTTGTATGGACTCTTATGATATGATTTAAATGCTTGCTTAGAGTTATTGAGGATTTTTTGGCTATATATATTAACAACCAATAAGTTTTCTGCCAAATCAAATCAAACACTAATTGAAAGTCTTGTGGTGTTATGTTGGTAGGGAGAGCAGGAAAAAGACATTGTGCATGCAAAAAAGAAGGCCTGACAGAAGAAGGGAAGAGACGCACCCCGGTAAGATGAAGAGGCTGCACGAAAAAAAGGTCTAGATTGCCGAGTTGAAGCAGACATGCAACTTATTTTCACTCTACAAGAAGCCACGGATTACATGGAATTTTTTCATAATGCCAGCATCAGATGTAGCAGTGCCCTTTACTTCTGTTATTTTCAGGCTGTCATAATACTTCATTTCATATATATTAAGCTTGCAGAGGTAGATGCACTTCTAACATCTAAAACAGACCATGCAACAAAAAAAGTATGTCCAACTATTACTTCATTTATTCTCACCATCTTACCCTTTCTATCTCTTGTAGTTATTGACTCTATGGTTGGTTGCTCAAAAGTTGAGTCATGTGAATGTGGTGTGTTGATCTAATGGCTTCAAGCAAGAAGATATCCTAGGTGAGAAGTAAATCTAAGAAGCATAGAGAAGCTGGAAGACTGGTCTTTTGAGTGTGTTATAGACGGATAGTGTTGTCTTGTCTTACGTCACCAAGCAAACAGGTCTGCCCTAAACTGAAAGCTCTCCCTGAAGGTCTAAATATGCTGCTTTGCGTGAAATGGTATTATTTTACAAGTTGTCTATGGACTATGCATTAGAAAATGCCCCAGATAAAATGTGTTCATTTTTCGTAGTTTCTTGGGAGTTAAGTTGACAGTCTTATGTTCTCTTATAATTTTCCTTGAAATTATGATTCGACAATTCATCTACAAAATTTCATTCCTGAAACTTAAATATTTTCACATTACACCCTCACCACCATGGATTTTTATTTCGTGTGTATTTTGGGGTATGCTTAAATTTGTATCAGTGGAAAACTGC
>NW_021248242.1:0-407 GCF_002162155.2 Triticum dicoccoides | reverse complement strand
GCAGTCAAGAAAGAGTGGTGACGTTGAGTTCAGGTAACTCTTATATGTGGCGTCCAATATGTGAATTGTTCATTCATGCAGACAATGGTCGGTGTGTGATGGCGTTGAACGGATTCTCCGGAAGTTGGAAGCACAAGGTAGAGTAATAAGGAACTTAATTTTGCTCGAGTGTTGATTGTGAAGAAGACAAGAAGGGATTGCAGTTGCAGGTGGAGTCACATGGAGTCTGGGAGTAGCAGCGGTGCTCATGGCGTATCTCAAGTCCAATGTACATGGAGGTTCTATGCACGGACGAATTCAAGATGGTGGAGAATATTCGCCAAGGTGGAGTTTGTTAGAGTTGTGTCGAATATTATTGTACAAGTTAGGTTACAGTTGGACTTGGAGTCGTACTGTGTGTAGACAGG
>NW_021248241.1:0-949 GCF_002162155.2 Triticum dicoccoides | reverse complement strand
TTTTTTTCCTTTCAGAAAGAAGATAAGAACAAGAGGCTCACCACGGTGGTGCCGGCAACGAGATCGGCGCGGGCGATCGACGGCAGTGAAGACGGGGACGGGACATGACAGACCGCTAAACCTAGACAAATATTGAGAAAAATGGAGCTTGGAGGTGGACCTTGGAGAGGAGAAAGCTTAAGTAGTGTGGCTCGGGCATTCCATCGAACACCTCATGTGCATAGGAGGTGAGCTAGAGCACCACAAAGCTTTCTCCTCGCCGGCCACGAAAAACAAAGCAGTGAGAGTGCTCTGCTCGCGGGGTATATATAGGCAACTAATTGGTCCTGGTTCGTGGCTTGAACCGGGACTAAAGGGAAGACTTTGGTCCCGGTTCAGGTCACCAACCGGGACAAATGGTGGTGGGCCAGGAGCAAGGCACATTGGTCTCGGTTCGTCCCACCAACCGGGACCAAAAGGTCCAGACGGACCGGGACCAATGGCCCACGTGGCGCGGCCGGCCCCTGAGGCTAACGAACCGGGTCCAATGCCCCCACTGGTCCCAGTTCTGGATTGAACCGGGACTAATGGGCTGACCCGGCCTAGACCATTGCCCCCTTTTCTACTAGTGAATGTTCTTTACAAGGGTTAGCCATGTATCGACTGACCAAATGCATTGCAAATGACAAATCAGGCCTAGAACAAACCATGACACATTAAAGAACCAACGACATTTAATATGGAACTCTTGACATATACTCAAACTCTTCAATATTACTAGGACAATGAGAAGAGGATAATTTGAAATGAGGTGCTTACTGACTTAGCATCATGCATGTTAAAATGATGAAGAACTTTCTTAATATAACTCTGCTGACTAAGAAATAACAAACCAGAATTTATGTCCCTTGTAATCTCCATACCTAGAATTTTCTTAGCAGCACCAAGATCCATCATCTCAAACTCACTA
>NW_021248240.1:0-388 GCF_002162155.2 Triticum dicoccoides | reverse complement strand
GGGAAATAGCGAATCGTGCGGATCTATTCTTAACGTCCAGTCGACTGTAATTTAGCTTTCTCGTTTAGAAAAACAATTTATATGTGTGCTTTCTCTTTCACAGGTCCCGATTATATTATATTTTACCGTGCCAGAAAAATGCGGAAAGTTGATCGAGAGAAAAAAGCAGAAAAACAGGAACTTCTCGCGGGAGAAGTGGATCGAGAGGAAAACGGGAAATAGCGAATCGTGCGGATCTATTCTTAACGTCGAGTCGACTGTAATTTAGCTTTCTCGTTTGGAAAAACAATTTATATGTGTGCTTTCTCTTTTGCAGGTCCCGATTATATTATATTTTACCGTGCCAGAAAAATGCGGAAAGTTGATCGAGAGAAAAAAGCAGAAAAAC
>NW_021248239.1:0-942 GCF_002162155.2 Triticum dicoccoides | reverse complement strand
GTCTACGAGCGGGGGGCGGCGGCTTACGGGCGGCGGCGGGCGACGACGGGGACGGGCGACAGGCGAGAGGCGGCGGCGACGGGCGCGGCGGGGGCGACGGCAGTGACGGCGACGACGGGTGGCGGGGGCGACAGCTGTGACGACGACGACGGGTGGCGGGGGCGATGGCGGTGACGGCGACGACGGGCGGCGGTTACAAATGCCTGGCACGCGTGTCCGGGGTGTGCCCCCCTCACGGACGGCGCTGCCGCCGGCACCTGGAGGGGGGAAACGGACGCGTGGGGTCTACATGGAGGGGATCTTGCTGTGGGTCTGGCCCGGATGTTGCTCCAAAGTGTTCCTATGGGCTGACCTAACACAACCGGGTGGGGAGGTCCACTGGTCAAAGACCGTCCGTGCAAAGTCAAAGGGCTAGATCCCGTGGTCAAACGCTACAGGGTTAGGCGGCACGGGGGCACTGGGGGTTAGCAATGCCACCGGAGTGTCGCACCGGGCCCTCATACATGCGCGGTGGTGCGGTGGCATGTCCTAAGAGGCGGGACGCGTCTCCGGTGCGTGGCCCCCCCTTCACGGACGGTGATGACACGATAGTAGACGTTCTGCGGTAACGATGCGGCGTCAATATTACTAAATACTCGGAGCGCGATAAAATCAAGAGTTTTTTTGCACGACATGGGCACATGTGCTATAGGAACGATGGTATTTTTTCATAATTTTTGGTGATGGAGAAGTATCCGAAAAATTCCCTCTACACGGATTGCCCTTCGCGCGTCTACGGCTGTGGCCGGCAGCCTCCGGGGGCTAGCATGCCGCCAAATCTTGTGTAGGCGGCCTCTCACAAGTCTGGAAGTGCTGTGGCGGTTGCAAACGCCCGGCATGCGTGTCCGGGGTGTGCCCCCCCTCACGGATGGCGATGACACGGTAGTAGACGTTCTGCGGTAA
>NW_021248238.1:0-1212 GCF_002162155.2 Triticum dicoccoides | reverse complement strand
GTAGCGGTGATAGCAACCCTAGTTGGCTGCGCCAAATCCGGCTCTCCCATGCGCGTCATGGTCCAGCTAATTTTATTGATAGATGAACGGAAACAGAGGGGGGTAGGGGGGCGGGCAAGGGAGTACTATTTACACCATGAAATCAAGGTAAGAGCTGATTCATGTATGTAGCGCATGAGCTTTACTATCGATCCACAAACATATACACAAGGAGAGACAATGAAAATGATCTAAATCTGGATAGTTTCCCGTGCACATATACGAGGCGTGCCGTACCCCATGCGCAGTAATCTTCAAAGTACATGGCTGAATGATTGATGTAGTCACATCGATTAATAACTGTTAGATTGTATTTACATGTGTATATTGTAACGTTGTATACCACCTCATTATATATATATATGTGATAGGCCACCCCTAGAGGGTTGTGCCGGTTCCCCCCAAAGCCTATTATCTTACATGGTATCACGCTAGGTCAGGTCGCCATGGCTGATCGTCCGCCGCCGCAGAAGCCACAGGGACATTCAGTCCTACTCCATTGATCCCCACCGGTACATGGACTCTGGGGCGACAGAGCACCTGACCAGTGAGATGGGGAAGCTTCACACTCGTGAACCCTACCATGGCTCCGACAAGATCCACACCGCCAATGGAGCAGGTATGCACATCTCTCATATTGGTCAAGCATCACTTCTCACTAGACATGCCAATAGGAGTCTTCAACTTTGCAATGTTCTTCGAGTTCCATCTGTGACACATAATCTTCTTTCAGTTCCTAAACTCACTCGTGATAATAATGTGCTTTGTGAATTTCATCCTTTTGATCTTTTTATTAAGGATCGGGGCACGAGGGACATTCTTCTTAGTGGACGGCTCTGCCAAGGTCTCTATCGTCTGGAGCATCCTGGCGTCGCTCGCGTCTTTAGTGGAGTTCGGGTATCTCCGTCACAGTGGCATGCTCGTCTTGGTCACCCGGCCACACCTATTGTCCGGCATGTTTTGCGTCGTCATGAGCTTCCTAGTGTGTCTAGTAATAAAGATGTAGCAGTGTGTGATGCTTGTCAGCAGGGGAAGAGTCATCAACTTCCTTTTTCGGAGTCCAGTCGTGAGGTGAAACATCCTTTAGAACTTGTGTTTTCAGATGTATGGGGTCCTGCTCAGACTTCTGTTAGTGGTCATAATTACTATATCAGTTTTGTTGATGCTTACAGC
>NW_021248237.1:0-676 GCF_002162155.2 Triticum dicoccoides | reverse complement strand
GGGTAGCCGAGGACCATCACTTCGCTCTTGTCGAAGTTGATGGTGAGTCCTGACATCTGTTGGAAGCACTGAAGGAGGAACTTCAGGTTGGCGATGTCGGACGCGGAGCCCTCCACCATGACTATGGTGTTGGAAATATGCCCTAGAGGCAATAATAGAAAGGTTATTATTATATTTCTTTGTTCATGGTAATAGTCTATTATTCATGCTATAATTGTGTTATCCGGAAATCGTAATACACGTGTGAATACATAGACCACAACATGTCCCTAGTAAGTCTCTAGTTGACTAGCTTGTTGATCAACAGATAGTCATGGTTTCCTGACTATGGACATTGGATGTCATTGATAATGGGATCATATTATTAGGAGAATAATGTGATGGACAAGACCCAATCCTAAGCATAGCTCAAAGATCGTGTAGTTCGTTTAGCTAGAGCTTTTCCAAATGTCAAGTATCATTTCCTTAGACCATGAGATTGTGCAACTCCCGGATACCGTAGGAGTGCTTTGGGTGTGCCAAACGTCACAACGTAACTGGGTGATTATAAAGGTACACTACGGGTATCTCCGAAAGTGTCTATTGGGTTGGCACGAATCGAGACTGGGATTTGTCACTCTGTATGACGGAGAGGTATCTCTGGGCCCACTCGGTAATGCATCATCATAATGAGCTC
>NW_021248236.1:0-831 GCF_002162155.2 Triticum dicoccoides | reverse complement strand
GATCATTTGTGAGCTAACTTAGGTGAAATGGATCATTTATGACCTAATCTAGGTAAAATGGGTCATTTTAGAGCCAACTTGGGTAAAAATGCATCATTTTAGAGCTAACCTAGGTAAGATGGGTCATTTTGGAGCTAACCTAGGTAAAACAGGTCATTTTAGAGCTAACGTAGGTAAAATGGATCATTTAGGAGCTAATCTAGGTAAAATGGGTCATTTTAGAGCTAACTTGGCTAAAATGGATCATTTATAAGCTAAGTAAGGTAAAATGGGTCATTTTAGAGCTAACTTAGGTAAAATGGATCGTTTATGAGCTAACTAAGCTAATTATGGCATTTTTGACATAAGTAAGCTAAGTACAGATTGTTTTAGAGCTAACTTAGGTAAAATGGATGGTTTTGGAGGTTAGTAAGCTTATTAAGTCATTTTGGAGGAAAAGAAGCTAACTCTAGGTCATTATGGTAAGCATATTGGAGGAAGTAATGCTAAGTCTAGGTCTTTATGCATTTGTTAAGCAAAACACTAGAGACACTTACCGTGATCATGGAGGTGTAGTAGCGGGCTAGCTCGTGCCGGTAGCTGGAGGAGGATCGTGTGATGCTTGTCTGGAGTTACGCTGCACAAAAGATCATTTCCAATGTCTCGTTAGCATGATGACACTCAAATGTTATGACTAGCAAGTAATGTCCATTCAAATTAAACTCACCGTGGTCCCAGGAGCAATCACTGGCATCGGCGGAGCGGTCTGACCGGGCTTCTCACACACAGACTGCACATTTGGTTTCGACGACTCAGTCATACTAGTTAGTAATGAGACAAACACTACATGAA
>NW_021248235.1:0-405 GCF_002162155.2 Triticum dicoccoides | reverse complement strand
TGTGTGAATATTAAAAACAATTGTGGGTGGAATTCCATTTATCAAAATCACTCCATTATACTTTTTTCAAGTCACACTCCAAAATCACTCCATTCTTTTAAGACGTGCATTGCACGTGCATACATACTAGTATAGTTAATATGCTTTAGTTTTGTTCTGATGCCACCTGTTGGTTCCATCAGACTGGTTAATGTTCTCTATGCTTAATTACACATCAGCAAACTAGCATGTGGTTCCGCTACTTTTTGTTCGTTTTACCCTACATTTTCTGATGCTAGCTATTACATCACTGCTCCGAGCCTGTGTTCATTACTTGTTTGTGTGTTCTTGATC
The DNA here is from genome assembly GCF_002162155.2 of Triticum dicoccoides. Taxonomy (NCBI): domain Eukaryota; kingdom Viridiplantae; phylum Streptophyta; class Magnoliopsida; order Poales; family Poaceae; genus Triticum; species Triticum dicoccoides. Next base: position 72 of record NW_021248235.1, on the reverse strand, counting down.
TTCCCAAGTTGCATGACTAATTTGATGCTTCTATTAATTATGGAGCTGCCAACCCCATCAAGCAAAATATTT
>NW_021248234.1:0-396 GCF_002162155.2 Triticum dicoccoides | reverse complement strand
GACCATCCCGGTGGTCCCCGTACGTTACCAATCGCACCCGAAACTTTTCCGGTGACCAAAACATGACTTCCCATATATAAATCTTTACCTCCGGACCATTCTAGAACTCCTCGTGATGTCCGGGATCTCACCTGGGACTCCGAACAACATTCGGTAACCACATACAAACTTCCTTTATAACCCTAGCATCATCGAACCTTAAGTGTGTAGACCCTACGGGTTCGGGAACCATGCAGACTTGACTGAGACGTTCTCCGGTCAATAACCAACAGCTGGATCTGGATACCCATGTTGGCTCCCACATGTTCCACAATGATCTCATCGGATGAGCCACGATGTCAAGGATTCAATCATTCCCTTATTCAATTCCCTTTTTCTAGCGGTATAGTACTTGCC
>NW_021248233.1:0-439 GCF_002162155.2 Triticum dicoccoides | reverse complement strand
CTGCGCGTACAATGCTAATTCTGCGCTCCGGCCGAAACTGCGCAGCCAACCAAGCAACCAACGTGCACGCACCTGGTGCCTTGGTCTCCCACTTGATCGTAAATTCATAGGCAACTAGTAGTAAAGCATGGTAACCTTTTTACTACACAAGCCTAGTCACAAAGTCTATGGTAAGATCCCATGTGAAATGTAGTAACACATGTTAACCTATTTACTGTACGTTCCCAGGGAATCAATCGATAGTAAACCTGTAGTAAAACTAGTAATCTCTTTACTATAGATGCACATTTGTACTACAGATGTCTGGTCATGAAGTTTGCCGTAACACCCCATGAAACATTTACACTGGTAGAAAAAGGGCCTATAGTCTCGGTTCCTGAACCGGGACTAAAGTGTCGGTACTAATGTCCTGACCCTTTAGTCCCGGTTCAATCCAGAA
>NW_021248232.1:0-2096 GCF_002162155.2 Triticum dicoccoides | reverse complement strand
CCCGGAAGTGATCCTGGCATATACCGGAAATCAGAGTCCCGAAATATACCAGATCTGACTCGCATAATGGTCATCATAGAGTAGGCGGCGTCCTGCACAGCCATCTCAATGGTAACCCCGAGTCCATAAGAGCAGTGAAGAGGCTCGGTGGATCCAGGATAAGATGGAAATATCCTGACAGTGCAGAGATACTGGCTTTGATTAAAGTCTCGGAATTGCTCTTCGACCGTGTACTCAGGATACCAGCGGTATCCAGCCTCAATCATTACCCTGACCAACTTGGCAGTATGGCCGGGTACATCTAGGCATCGAGTCAGGCGAACCACTTGATTGAGGTCGCGAGTGGCCATCTGAAAGCACAATCGTAATGCAAAGGCATTAGAATTTCTAGCGAAATTTTGGCAGCATAACAGCTGTAAATGCTCAAGAAAGATTTTGAGACATTTGACAAAGGATTACATACACACTCATCATCATCATAACAAAGTTCTGAATCCATTCTAACAACATAATGTGGTAGTAGAACTGAACTAGGCTTGTATCCATCAAACTTATAAGGTACTACTGATTAGTAACACGTGATCCTGATAGAGAGAATAGGTCCTAATTCCTTAACCCCCGGTGGAAGAATGGACTGACTCAGATCAGAATGTCATAAGATAAAGGAGTAAAAAGAGCCTTACGTTCCATCCCACAAACAATTCCCCTACATATAACTAAAGAATTTCTAGACTCAACATCGACCAGTTTGGCTTGGAGAACCTACAGGCAGTCCAGCTCTGATGCCAACGCTGTCAAGACCCCGACTCGATGTCACATCGATCTAGCCGGTAACACCTCATATCACTTTGCGGCCTCACGCACGGTATCCTCACGGGTGTCACCTTACCTTTGCCCGGGACCGTTTGCGCCTTTTGGCTCACGTATATGATAGTGTCGCTAGCATCCATATGATAAAGAGCCCGGGCTGACATGACTAGTCGTAAACCCGAAGTGGCACAGACTTACAGGGACAGGCATTCATGACCCAGCTTCGAACGTGTCGGTCATCAGCAAGTGGGTCCGGGCTGTAGCACTGGGCTAGCAGGACTCCGGTAAACCGGGCTGTAGCGGGCTAACAGGACTCCGGTACTCAAAGCGTGACATTTCCCCGAAGGGACAGACACAGGAACGAAGAAGGACACATGCCGGCCAGCCTAAGTGTTCCAGAGCAGTAGCAAGCTACCATGGCTCAGCGGTAACACTAGGAGACATTTCCCGGTAAGAGAGGCTACTAAAGATAAACAACTAGATAGTCAGATCCCACACATACCAAGCATTTCAATCATACACACAATATGCTCGATATGTGCAAATACAACGAAGCATCACAACGTGACTCTATGACACAAGTACTTTATTTAAGGCTCAGAGAGCCATACATAACATACTCAAAGGTACGGGTCTCACGACCCAACATACAAGTCATACAGTCATACAAACCAGCAGCGGAAGTAACTTGTCTGAGTACAGACAACTAGTAAAATAAAAGAGGCTTGGGAAGCCTAGCTATACTACAAGGTCCTTCACAAGCTCAGGGTCACCACCTGGGTCTTTCACCTACTCGTTGATGTCAACGTCTACATAGAACCCATCCGAAGGGGTTGCAGCGTCTTCTATAAAAATGTAAATTATAGCAACATGAGTACAAAGGTACTCAGCAAGACTTACATCAGATCCTACATACATGCTTAGTATCAAGAAGGGTTGGTGGAGTTATTGCAGCAAGCCAGCTTTGACTCTTGGCTAGACTATCCTACGAGACTCCAACTTGAAATGGTTTTGCGCACACGAGTCCACTACTCACCAATTCAATACACTACCGAGGATCCGCCTCCGTCTTCCTACGGAAGAGCCATCCTCGGCACTCACACTTATCTTGAGGCTTTTAACAGTTTCCATTTACTTGTCTATGAACTGTATAAGCAACCAAGTAGTCCTTTACCGCGGACGCGGCTATTCGAATAGATCATGTTAACCCTGCAGGGGTGTACTTCTTCATACACGCTCTCACCACTTACCGTCGTTTACACGACATGTACTCGGCAACCTTCAAG
>NW_021248231.1:0-1508 GCF_002162155.2 Triticum dicoccoides | reverse complement strand
TGTCTATGTATTCACAGATGTATTACGTTTCCGGTTAATACAATTCTAGCATGAATAATAAACATTTATCATGAAATAAAGAAATAAATAATAACTTTATTATTGCCTCTAGGGCATATTTCCTTCAGTCCCCCACTTGCACTAGAGTCAATAATCTAGTTCACATCGCCATGTGATTTAACATCAATTATTCACATCACCATGTGATTAACACCCATAGTTCACATCGTCATGTGACCAACACCCAAAGGGTTTACTAGAGTCAATAATCTAGTTCACATCGGTATGTGATTAACACCCAAAGAGTACTAAGGTGTGATAATTTTTTGCTTGTGAGAGAAGTTTAGTCTACGGGTCTGCCGCATTCAGATCCGTATGTATTTTGCAAATTTCTATGTCAACAATGCTCTGCACGGAGCTACTCCAGCTAATTGCTCCCACTTTCAAAATGGATCCAGATTGAGACTTAGAGTCATCTGGATCATTGTCAAAATTTGCATCGACGTAACCCTTTCCGGTTAACCGTCTGGTTGAACGACGGAAGGGGATTCTGCATGGTGACGATCGTCGTGATGTCGGAGAAGCGCGGATGGAGTCCACGAAGGCAGTTGAGGACAAGAGTTTGGTCGGAGACGGGAGTGCCGACGTCGCTGAGAGCATCCGAAAGGGCCTTGAGGCGATGATAGTAGGCTGTGATGGAGAGGTCACCTTGGACGAGACCTCGGAACTCTGCCTCAAGGTAAACAACCCGAGTCATCTGATTGTCCAGAAACATGGTGATGAGCATCCATGCTTCCTGGGCGGTCTGATCCTCCGCCATGATTATGTCCAGGATTTTGTCGGAGATGGACACATAGAGCCAGGACCGAACGACGTAGTGATCGCGCCTCCAGTCCGGCGTGTGGTCTGCCGCGGAAGTGACGACGTTGACGTAAGGGAGCAAGTCGTACCTGCCGAGGAGGACGCGGACGAGCATCCGCCACTTGGTGAAGTTCGAGGCATGGAGGTCGAGCGTGACGGGCACATGAGTGCGCACACTAGTGACATGCACTGCCGGAGAGGCGGAGGCGGGCATAGCAGCGGTGACGAGGGTTCCAGAGGTGGAGTTCATGGGTGAGAGCAAGGTGGAGGAGAGGCTGGGGCTGGTAGCCGATGCGGTGCCTGGGATGGTCGACATGAGCCGGAGGCGAGATTGGATCGGTGGTGAGCAGCGATGGGGTTGGAGGAGGCCGGATCGAGTTGCTTGATACCAAGAAAACAAGTGTTTTGTGTTTTGTACGCCACACAGTGTGGAGTAATTGCCTTGGTAATCAAGGTAAATCAAAGCAAATCCTCAGCCGAATCAGACTACAATATTTGGTGGGATATTGTGCTAGTTTCCTATTACATGTGATATGAACAAAAGGTATACTTTAACACTAGGTCAGCTACCACGTAGGTGAGCCGCAGCGTAAAATCCTCGATGGACTCGCCGTACTTGAACAGGATATCTTCAAACTCCCAGCGGC
>NW_021248230.1:0-2823 GCF_002162155.2 Triticum dicoccoides | reverse complement strand
ATGTCCTCCCACGCCGCGACAGCCTGGGAAAATGTCCCGTGGGCAGGCAAGGACTCTAACAGGCGCATGCATGCGATCATCCATAGCGAGATGGATCAGATCTTTGGCTGGATGAAGCTGCAAGACGAGATTAATGCCTCGTTTGAACAGGCTATCGGCGTCATCCAGTAAGTAGGGGAGGGCAATGTGAAGCTCCGTTCCGAGCGCGACCTACTGAGGGCGAAGATCACCGGAAGGGTGAAGCAGGCGGAGGAGACCGCTGCCTTGTTGAAGAGAACGGGGTCGTCAAGAAACTTATGGACGAGAATGCCATGCTCCGCATCGAGCGCAAAAGGCTGGTGGAGGAATCCGTGGATACTGCCAAACAGCGTATTAAGGACATGAAACTGATGAAAGAGATCGTCACCGCTCGCCGCGAGAACTAGTCTCCGCGACCTGCAGTGCATCAAGAAAGTAGAGATTAGCGAGCCAGATCATTGTATGCCTCTTCCTTCTTCTTTTGCCCTTGTGTATTTCGGGTGTAGCTGTGATACGTCCATTTCGCATCATGCTTTTATGACAATATTTATTGCATTATGGGATGTTATTTCACGTTATGTCACGATACTTATGGCTATTCTCTCTTATTTTACAAGGTTTACATGAAGAGGGAGAATGCCGGTAGCTGGAATTCTAGGCTGGAAAAGGAGCAAATATTGGAGGCCTACTCTAGGCAACTCCAAAAGTTCTGAAACTCCACGGAATACCTTGAAATAAATAAAGAAAAATCGTCGCCAGAGATGAAGGCCAGGGGGCCCACACCCTGCTCACGAAGGTGGGGGGCACCCCCCTTGGGTGCGCCCCCTACCTCGTGGGCCCCCTGGTGGCTCTCCGACGCCCATCTTCTCCTATATGAAGTCTTTTGGTGAGAAAAAATAGGAAGGAACCTTTCGGGACGAGACTCCGCCGCCACGAGGCGGAACCTTGGCGGAACCAATCTAGGGCTCTGGCAGAGCTGTTCTGCCGGGGAAATTTCCCTCCGGGAGGGGGAAATCGTCATCACCAATGCTCCTCTCATCGGGAGAGGGCAGTCTCCATCAACATCTTCACCAGCACCATCTCATCTCCAAACCCTAGTTCATCTCTTGTATCCAATTCTTGTCTCCAAGTCCGGGATTGGTGCAAGTAGGTTGCTAGTAGTGTTGATTACTCCTTGTAGTTGATGCTAGTTGGTTTATTTGGTGGAAGATCATATGTTCAGATCCTTTGTGCACATTATTACCCCTCTGATTATGAACATGAATATGCTTTGTGAGTAATTACGTTTGTTCCTGGGGACAAGGGAGAAGTCTTGCTATTAGTAGTCATGTGAATTTGGTGTTCGTTCGATATTTTGATGAGATTTATATTGTCTAACCTCTAGTGGTGTTATGTGGACGTCGACTACATAACACTTCACCATTATTTGGGCCTAGATGAAGGCATTGGGAAGTAATAAGTAGATGATGGGTTGCTAGAGTGACCGAAGCTTAAACCCTAGTTTATGCATTGCTTCGTAAGGGGCTGATTTGGATCCATATGTTTCATGCTATGGTTAGGTTTACCTTAATACTTTTGTTGTAGTTGCGGATGCTTGCAATAGAGGTTAATCATAAGTGGGTTGCTTGTCCAAGTAAGGGCAGCACCCAAGCACTGGTCCACCCACATATCAAATTATCAAAGTACCGAACGCGAATCATATGAGCGTGATGAAAACTAGCTTGACGATATTCCCATGTGTCCTCGGGAGCGCTTTTCCTATCATAAGAGTTTGTCCAGGCTTGTCCTTTGCTACAAAAAGGATTGGGCCACCTTGCTGCACTTTATTTACTTTTGTTACTTATTACTCGTTACAATTTATCTTATCACAAAACTATCTGTTACCTCTTATTTCACTACTTGCAGAGAATACCTTGCTGAAAACCGCTTATCATTTCCTTCTGCTCCTCGTTGGGTTCATCACTCTTAATTATCAAGACTCTTTTCTGGCGCCGTTGCCGAGGAGTGAAGCGCCTTTGGTAGGTGGAATTTGGTAAGGAAAAATTTATTTAGTGTGCTGAAATTTTCTGTCACTTGTTACTATGGAAAGTAATTGTCTGAGGGGCTTGTTTGGGGTATCTTCACCCCGTTCAGTAGAGCAAAGAGTTACTCCTCAACCTACTCAACCTACTAACCTTTTGAAAATGAAACTCCTTTTGAGATTCCTTCGGGTTTGATGGAAAAACTGCTAGGTAACACTTTTACAGGAGATGGAACAAAGCATCCTGATGAACATCTACGCTATGTGGATTATGTTTGTGGACTATTTAAGCTTGCAGGTATACCCGATGATGTTGTTAAGAAGAATGCTTTCCCTTTATCTTTGAAGGGAGACGCATTGACATGGTATAAGCTATGTGATGATTCGAGATCATGGAACTATAAAAGAGTGAAATTCAAATTTCATCAAAAGTATTACCCTATGCATCTTGTTCATTGTGATCGCAATTATATATACATTTTTTGGCCTCGCGAAGGAGAAAGCAGCGCTCAAGCTTGGGGGAGGCTTAAATCAATGTTATATTCATGCCCCAATCATGAGCTCGCAAGAGGAGTAATTATGCAAAAATATTATGCTCGGCTTTCTGATAATAATCGCACCATGCTCGATACTTCTTGTGCTGGATCTTTTATGATGAAGACTATTGAATTCAGATGGAATTTATTGGATAGAATTAAACGCAACTCTGAAGATTGGGACCTCGACGAAGGTAAGGTGTCAGGTACGACACCTAATTTTGATTGTGTTAAATCTTTTATGGAAAC
>NW_021248229.1:0-1212 GCF_002162155.2 Triticum dicoccoides | reverse complement strand
AAGCTACCATGGCTCAGCGGTAACACTAGGAGACATTTCCCGGTAAGAGAGGCTACTAAAGATAAACAACTAGATAGTCAGATCCCACACATACCAAGCATTTCAATCATACACACAATATGCTCGATATGTGCAAATACAACGAAGCATCACAACATGACTCTACGACACAAGTACTTTATTTAAGGCTCAGAGAGTCATACATAACATACACCAAGGTACGGGTCTCACGACCCAACATACAAGTCATACAGTCATACAAACCAGCAGCGGAAGTAACTTGTCTGAGTACAGACAACTAGTAAAATAAAAGAGGCTTGGGAAGCCTAGCTATACTACAAGGTCCTTCACAAGCTCAGGGTCACCACCTGGGTCTTTAGCCTACTCGTTGATGTCAACGTCTACATAGAACCCATCAGAAGGGGTTGCAGCGTCTTCTATAAAAATGTAAATTATAGCAACATGAGTACAAAGGTACTCAGCAAGACTTACATCAGATCCTACATACATGCTTAGTATCAAGAAGGGTTGGTGGAGTTATTGCAGCAAGCCAGCTTTGACTCTTGGCTAGACTATCCTACGAGACTCCAACTTGAAATGGTTTTGCGCACACGAGTACACTACTCACCACTTCAATACACTACCGAGGATCCACCTCCGTCTTCCTACGGAAGAGCCATCCTCGGCACTCACACTTATCTTGAGGCTTTTAATAGTTTCCATTTACTTGTATATGAACTGTATAGGCAACCAAGTAGTCCTTTACCGCGGACGCGGCTATTCGAATAGATCATATTAACCCTGCAGGGGTGTACTTCTTCATACACGCTCTCACCACTTACCGTCGTTTACACGACATGTACTCGGCAACCTTCAAGCGGAAGCCCAACGTGGGTGTCGGCCACGACCTACCTAATCACCTAAGCCTCCAGTCCAGGTTTATCGCCTATCCAGGTTCCATCCGCAGGGAGTCCGGCCGAGGTTTCCCATACGGCCCCGAACGATGTGAACAGGGTTCCCGAGATACCTAACGGGTATTCGGTACACCATGCCACGTACCTACCGCATCACAGCCCACCCCTACGGTCAGCGCTGTCCACGGCCTCCAGTAGGCTACAAACACCAGAAACTACTTGCAACTCCTGGACGGAGAACTAGGGTGAATAAGAAGCCGAGAGGGTCCATTGGTTTCGGGCCCAATGCATGGTAGTA
>NW_021248228.1:0-391 GCF_002162155.2 Triticum dicoccoides | reverse complement strand
GGCCAGATCCTCAGCCTCTCATCCAGGGTTGCCTCCGTAAGGATGGACGCCGCAAGGTCACTAAACACTTCTCTGCAATCTTCTCAATCGCTGGGAGAGAACACTGGGTCATTGGAATACTTCTAACCCAAGCTAACATCGCCTCCCTGAGGTACTCTGCCCGATACTTTTCCCACGTCCATAGATAGTGCTTCTCCATGTCCGCCGCAGAGACCCCGTCCCACAAATCTTCTGATGGTCCCATCTATTATTTTTAGCAGACAATAAAATTCAAAATATATACATATGGAAAAGATCACAAGGTTAATATATAAACATATGACATGCGTACATATAAACTAGAGATCACAAGGTAACAAGCAGTGTGTCATGACATAGTTTAATGGTTTTT
>NW_021248227.1:0-585 GCF_002162155.2 Triticum dicoccoides | reverse complement strand
CAAAAGGATGTGATGAATGATATATGTGATGTATGAGATTGATCATGTTCTTGTAATAGGAATCACGACTTGCATGTCGATGAGTATGACAACCGGCAGGAGCCATAGGAGTTGTCTTAATTTATTTATGACCTGCGTGTCAACATAAACGTCATGTAATTACTTTACTTTATTGCTAACTGTTAGCTATAGTAGTAGAAGTAATAGTTGACGAGACAACTTCATGAAGACACGATGATAGAGATCATGATGATGGAGATCATGGTGTCATGCCGGTGACAAGATGATCATGGAGCCCCAAGATGGAGATCAAAGGAGCTATATGATATTGGCCATATCATGTCACTATTATTTGATTGCATGTGATGTTTATCATGTTTATACATCTTCTTTACTTAGAACGCGGTAGTAAATAAGATGATCCCTCATTAAAATTTCAAGAAAGTGTTCCCTCTAACTGTGCACCATTGCGACAGTTCGTTGTTTCGAAGCACCACGTGATGATCGGGTGTGATAGATTCTAACGTTCACATACAACGGGTGTAAGACAGATTTACACACGCGAAACACTTAGGTTGACTTGAC
>NW_021248226.1:0-388 GCF_002162155.2 Triticum dicoccoides | reverse complement strand
TGCTAGCTCAATGCTGAATTCTGTCTCTCGGTCCGGTGGCATGCCTGGTAGTTCTTTTGGAAATACGTCCGGGAATTCACATACTACTGGAACCTTGTTCAGTTCAGAAATGTCCACCTTGTTTAATCTCGGTTGCCGAGGGATTTGTCTCTCTTTGGCTGAAACTTTTATCTTCTTCCCATGATGGTGTGTGAGAATCACGGTTCGGTTGAAGCAGTCAATAAAACCTTTGTTGGTGGTTAACCAGTCCATCCCTAGGATGATCCAGCCCGTTGCTTTCCAATACAATAAGGTTGGCGTAAAACTTCAATCCTTCAAATTCAATACCCACGCCTTGACAGTAACTCTGGGTCACTTGCTTAATCCCAAGGGACTTGATGATCATTGA
>NW_021248225.1:0-1384 GCF_002162155.2 Triticum dicoccoides | reverse complement strand
GGCCATGTGCCTAGCGCGCGGACGCATCCTTTGACCCATCCTGTCCGTCATGGCCAAAAGTGCCCATATATTCATATTCAATGTTCAAAACAAGTTTGCACGTTCAAATATTAATTGTCTGGAAATAAAAATAGTTTACAACCCAATCGAAATTGTCTCTAATAAAATAGTATTACAACCAAATCGAAATTGTCTTGAATGAACATAATAAACTAATACATCTATTGGTTGCCAATGTGAGTCCACACGTGCTCAACCAAGTCATTTGAAGATCCAAATGAGTGTGTCAATCACACAGTTCGTGATGAAATTGGACAAAATTGTTTAAATGTGGCTGATTCTTGGTGCAGGGGCTCAACATTTTCACCTTGATAATCAAATCCTTGGACGAAGATCCTGTCATCACGCTCGTCCTTGACGATCATGTTGTGCATGATCACACAAGTAGTCATCACCTCCCAAAGCTTCCCTTCATCACATGTCAGTGCAGGGTTTCGAACGATACCCCAACAGGATTGAAGCACACCAAAAGCATGTTCCACATCCTTTCTAGCACTCTCTTGCATTTGGGAAAATCTCTTTCTCTTCTCACCTTGGGGGTTCGAGATTGTCTTCACATAAGTTGACCACTGAGGATATATACCATCAGCTAGATAGTATCCCTTATTGTACTGGTGGCCGTTGATCTCAAAGTTGACCGGTGGGGAATGGCCTTCTACAAGCCTTGCGAAGACTAGAGAACGCTGCACCACATTGATATCATTGTAAGAACCTGCCATGCCGGAAAAAAATGCCATATCCAAATATCCCGTGAAGCAACCATTTCTAATATGATAGTGCACGCTTTAACACGCCCCTTGTACTGGCCTTGCCAAGCAAATGGACAGTTCTTCCACTCCCAGTGCATACAATCTATGCCGCCAAGCATGCCTGGAAAGCCTCTACCTGCGTTGGTCGCCAACAATCTATCTGTATCAGCGTCATTTGGCTGCCTCAAGTACTCAGGGTCAAACACCGCCACCACGGTCTTGCAGAACTTGTGACAGCAGACAGGTGGACTCACTCATGCGCACATACTCATCCCCCAGATCGTCTGGAATTTCATATGCAAGTATGCGGATGGCCGCGGTGCATTTCTGGTAAGAGGAGAATCCAAACTTGCCAAGGGCATCCATCTTGCACTCGAAGTATGGGTTTATAAACAACCACTCCCTCTTGGATACGATTGAATACATGCATTGCCATACGAAAACGATGACGAATTTATCCGGCTTGAAGAGCGGGGTGTTCACAAAGTAATCGGCATAGAGCAGGGCGTGACCTCTCTCCCTGTTGCGGTTCAGGTTGGGATCTCACAGCCAGGGAGTGACCCCTTGTACCGAGG
>NW_021248224.1:0-2398 GCF_002162155.2 Triticum dicoccoides | reverse complement strand
CAGAAGTATACGTTTGATACATATTACTACAGACTGTTCTATTTTTGATAAATTCTGTTTTCTATGTGTTGTTTGCTTATTTTGATGTATCTATGAGTAGTATCATAGGGTATTAACCATAGAGAATTTGGAATACAGTAGATATTACACCAATATGAATTTAGAATGAGTTCATTACAGTACCTAAGTGGTGATTTATTTTCTTGTACTAACGGAGCTTACGAGTTTTCTGTTGAGTTTTGTGTTGTGAAGTTTTCAAGTTTTGGGTAAAGATTCGATGGACTATGGAATAAAGAGTGGCAAGAGCCTAAGCTTGGGGATGCCCAAGGCACCCCAAGGTAATATTCAAGGACAACCAATAGCCTATGCTTGGGGATGCCCAAGGCACCCCAAGGTAATATTCAAGGATAACCAATAGCCTAAGCTTGGGGATGCCCCGGATGTCATCCCCTCTTCCGTCTTCGTTCATCGATAACTTTACTTGGAGCTATATTTTTATTCACCACATGATATGTGTTTTGCTTGGAGCGTCAGTTTCTTTTGTTAGTATTTACTTGCTGTTATTTAGAATAATGTTTTGCATCTTTATCTTCAATAAAAATGTCAAGGATAGCCTTTACCATGCTTATTTTGCTAGTATACATGTTGCTGTTTGAAAACAGAAAGTTTACCGCTGTTGCAAAAATTCCATAGAAAATTCAGAGAAAGATATAATGTTGAAACTTTTTGCATATTGAGATCTGATAAATCTTCTACAGCATAGTATTTTTCTCATAATTTTTGGAGTTAGGGAAGTATGATGAATCTTGCATTCTTTACAGACTATACTGTTTTGGCAGATTGCTGTTATGTTTGCATTGTTTGCATATGTTTCCTTGTTTAATGATTCTATTTGAGGATAGGGGTATTAAATATGCAGAGGCATTTAGTATGAAATGTTTAATAATAATTGTAGTGATTTGTTACAGTAGAAAATGATAAGGTTTTGCATTGGTTTATACTAACCTATCTCACGAGTTCTTGTTGAGTTTGGTGTGGATGAAGCTTTCGATAAAAAGAGAAACCATGATGTGAGAGGAATTAAGGAGACACAAAAGTTCAAGCTTGGGGATGCCCAAGGCACCCCAAAATAATATTCCAAGAAGTCTCAAGCACCTAGGCTTGGGGATGCCCCGGTAGGCATCCCACCTTTCTTCTTCAACAACTATCGGTTAGTATCGGTTGAACCTAAGTTTTTGCTTCTTCACATGAGTTGTGCTATCCTTGCAATGTCATTTTATTTTGTTTTTCTTGCTGTTTGAATATGATACCAAGATCTGAAGTTCTCTAATGAGAGAGAGTCTTCACATAGTTACACAATTATTTAGCTACCCATTGATCTTCACTTATATCTTGTTGGAGTAGTTTGTCATTTACTCGTGTGCTTCACTTATATCCTATGAGTAAATGGTTGAATGAGTTGATGTCATAAATCTGAAATTATATATGTTTCATTTTCTTATCCCATGGGGAGTAATGACTTCACATCTAAGAAGTAGAGGTTGTAAATTCATTGAAGGTTAGGAAGCATTGTATTGGTCATTTGAACAATTCATGAAAGAATATTGAAGGAAGAGAGATTTCACATATAAATATACTATCTTAGACATCTTCTATGATTGTGAGCACTCATTAAAGTATGACATGCTAAAGAGTTGATGTTGGACAAGGAAGACGATGTAATGGGTTATCTTTTCTCACATCTCAGTTAAAGTATATTGTCATGGATCATTCAAACATGTTGAGCTTGCCTTTCCCCTTCATGCTAGCCAAAATTCCTTGCACCAAGTAGAGATACTACTTGTGCTTCCAAATATCCTTAAACCCAATTTTTGCCATCAATGTCCATCATACCTACCTATATGTCGTATTTACCTGCCGTTCCAAGTAAATTTGCATGTGCCAAACTCTAAACCTTCAAATAATAATCTGTTTTGTATGCCCGAATCGCTCATGTAGCGACTAGGGGCTGTCAGTATCTTCCATGCTAGGTGGGTTATTCTCAAGATGAGTGGACACCGCTCATCATTCATGAGAAAAATGGCTGGTAACCGGGATGCCCAGTCCCATGATCAAAAAGATCAAAATCAAATAAAAAATAATTGCAAACAAAATTCCCCCTGGATTGTTGCTGGTATGGACGGTACCCCATTGTTTCGGATGGCCGTGGAGTGTGATTGTTGGTGGAAGGGGAGTAAAAACTTTACCATTCCGTTTGTGAACCGCCCATAATGTATGTAGTATGGAAGATATTGGGAACTCTTGGTTGTTATGTTGACAATGAGATCATACCTCTCAAAATTATTTATCTCTATTTTAAAATTGAGCTCTGGAACCTTTGCAAATCCATGCTTCCCTC
>NW_021248223.1:0-504 GCF_002162155.2 Triticum dicoccoides | reverse complement strand
ACGTCCAACTATGGTATAGTAGTTACCAACTTACCATTTAATACCATGTCCTGCCATCCGGGTATGTTGTCGAGGTTGAGGTTCTCTTCTACATGCCCGCCCATTCGGGAGAGGGGCAAGAGTGAGGTCGGCATCTGATGATCATCGTGAAAAAACTCAAAGATGTAGACAGGTTCTGTTGGCCACGGTTCCTGTGTGGGTACTGAAACAAACCCGGCGGGTGCCAAGAGTTCAACCTTCTGTCCCACATCCCCTAGACGATGATGCATCATGACTGACCCGACAACGGTGAGAAGCTCCAGTCCGTTGCGGAGCTGCCTTGCATATTGCTCCATGGGGCACTTACCTGCTGCATAGATGAGCAGCCTCGCCCAGACCTCCTTTATCTCCTTCAGCGATGCCACAGAAACAGTTTCTCTGAAGGGAGAGCAACCTATCCATTCTGTATTATCAAGTGCAAGAAACTCTGTCTTTGTGAACTCGTCACGACATAACTGGATCCAC
>NW_021248222.1:0-497 GCF_002162155.2 Triticum dicoccoides | reverse complement strand
GATGATATGTCACACAAAAAAGAAGGAAGTAGCAGCTATTTACAAGAGCTTCGCAGTGTGCAATATAGCTACGAGATCCTAATGTCTGTTGGAATTTCACTTTAGAATGGTTGGTTTTGTTCTTCAAATAGTTAGCCTAGAACAAGATACACTTGTAAGGCACATACATAAATACAAGTTCAATATGTGGTCTGATCAAATACATATAGCCTACCTGATACTTTGGATCAGACCAATGTTTAACAAGGGCTGTCTAGTCTTCATCTGTAATATATTCAACTGGAGATGTTTGGGCGATTTCATTGTTAGCCTTGCCTTCAAAGTGAGATTTTCTAAGGTGGTACCGATACTGTCACAGAGTAGACTGAAAAACATGAGTGCATGCTTGTTTAGTTGCATCATCTTTCGGATCCAACTTGAACCTCATCTGTTGAAAAAAGAATGTGAGTCTTATTAGGAGGAAGCTAGAAAGTATGGGACAGAGCAAGACAATATTA
>NW_021248221.1:0-392 GCF_002162155.2 Triticum dicoccoides | reverse complement strand
AGAAGTCTCACTTTCAGATTGAACCGAAAGTGTTATGAAGAAGCAAACCTATGGTGGATGCGTTGCCCATTGATTTGTTACTATGCCGTTGAGTTTCACCAGCCACGGCGGGTTATGACACAGTTTGGCTTATATCAGAAGACCCCGCCAAAGTACAAAGACACTTCGATACATCTGCATAGGTAAATGCTTAATACTACTTGAAGGTATTCTTTTCATTGTTTCATGCTACTAACGAACATGATGAATTTGAATAAGCAGCTTGGACAAGATGAAGCAGAAGAGTATAAAGAAGTGGAATCGTGAGCATGACATGTATATCCAGGAGTTCAAGCACAAGATCAATAAGATTGAGCTCTCATTGCGTGAACCTACTTCTAAGCCTCCCCCGC
>NW_021248220.1:0-390 GCF_002162155.2 Triticum dicoccoides | reverse complement strand
TCCGAGCTCGTCCGGGTCCTCGTGCGAAGGGCCGGGTATCCAGCTATAGAGGGGGGAATGTTAGTAATGGCGCACCACCGAGCGGTGCGCCATAAGTATGTTTTTTTATAGCAATGGCGCACCCCCGAGCGGTGCGCCATTAGAAATCTTTTTTTAGATAGCAATGGCGCACCACCCGACCGGTGCGCCATTAGTATGTTTTTATTATTATTATTTTTTAGAAAATGAATATGAATATGAAACAGTAATAATTTTTTATAAAAACAGAAATATTTTTATAAAAAACATCATCAAATTTGTTATTTGAAAATATCATCAAATGGGGGTGCTCGGCGGCGGTGCTCGGCGGCGGTGGAGCGGGTCGGGGAGGTGCGGGGGGTCGGCGGCGGC
>NW_021248219.1:0-4053 GCF_002162155.2 Triticum dicoccoides | reverse complement strand
TCTGGAGCTCCTCGTCATGTCCGTGATCTCATCCGGGACTCCGAACAACATTCGTTCACCAACATACATAACTCATGTAGTACTATATCGTCAACGAACGTTAAGCGTGCGGACCCTACGGGTTCGAGAACTATGTAGACATGGCCGAGACACCTCTTCGGTCAATAACCAATAGCGGAACCTGGATGCTCATATTGGTTCCCACATATTCTACGAAGACGTTTGTCGGTCAAACCGTTATGTCAACATACGTTATTCCTTTTGTCATCGGTATGTTACTTTCCCGAGATTCGATCGTCGATATCTTCATACCCAGTTCAATCTCGTTACCGGCAAGTCTCTTTACTCGTTCCGTAATGCATCATCCCGCAGATAACTCATTAGTCACATTGCTTGCAAGGCTTCATATGATGTGCATTACCGAGAGGGCCCAGAGATACCTCTCCGATACTTGGAGTGACAAATCCTAATCTTGATCTATGCCAACTGAACAAACACCTTTCGGAGATACCTGTAGAGCATCTTTATAATCATCCAGTTACGTTGTGACGTTTGATAGCACAAAAGGCATTCCTACGGTGTCTGAGAGTTTCATAATCTCATAGTCTGAGGAATATGTATTTGACATGAAGAAAGTAGTACTTCCTCCGTTTCTTTTTAGTCTGCATATAAGATTTGGTCAAAGTCAAACTTAGTAAAGTTTGACCGACTTTGTAGAAAAAAATATCAATATCTATAATACTAAAGTTATATAGTATGAAAATTAATTTCATGATGCATCTAATACTATTGATTTTATATGGTGAATCTTCGTATTTTTTTCTATAAACTTAGTCAAAGTTAACAAAGTTTGACTTTGACCAAATCTTATATGCAGACTAAAAAGAAACGGAGGGAGTAGCAATGAAACTGTAACGATCATAATGCTAAGCTAACGGATGGGTCTTGTCCATCACATCATTCTCCTAATGGTGTGATCCCGTTCATCAAATGACAACACATCTCTATAGTTAGGAAACATAACCATCTTTGATTAACGAGCTAGTCAAGTAGAGGCATACTAGGGACACTTTGTTTTGTCTATGTACTCACACATGTACTAAGTTTCCGGTTAATACATTTCTAGCATGAATAATAAACATTTATCATGATATAAGGAAATAAATAATAACTTTATTATTGCCTCTAGGCCATATTTCCTTCAGTCGTATGCCAACATACGCAAAGCGGCTGTCACCTTCTGAAAGGTGTTATGCCCGAGCTCTCCGGCGGCATTCCTCCTCTGCTGAAAAAAACGGTCATGGCTCGCTAGTTTCTCTGCAATGCGCCTGAACAACTCGGTGTTCATCCTAAACCGGTGACAAAAGTACTGACTTGGGGTGTGTGGAATTCTCCACAAAATAATGCCTCATCAATCTGTTGTGGGCACCGATCCTATCCCTTCAAATTTTATGCCGACCCATAACCGAACCACCGTGCTTCGGTTTTTTATTGATGTGCATAGCTAGGATCATTGCAAGATCTTACTCCTCTTCCATATCAAATTCTTCTTCGGAAGAATCATATGATGAACTCATCTACAATGTTCAAAACTAGGCTATAAAAACTACAAACAACATGCACCAAATTCATGTAAAAATGTGAAGTTGGAAGCAATACATACCTTGCGGGTGTTTTGTCGAACACCTTGCGGGCGCCGAGCGGTAGTGGGCAGTCGGGCGCTGTTCGTCGAAGGACTGTTGCGCGTGACGGGCGGCGCTGACTAGAGGGAGACAGCGGAAGCCGCGGCCGCGCGGGGAGAGCGCAGGGAAGCGCCGGAAGAAATGGGGTGGCGCGGGCGGCGGCGGCGCCAGCGGCTGGATGGGTAGGTGGATTTGCAAGCGAGCGCTCGAGAGTCCAGCGCGCGGGAGCGGGCGCAGCAAATAAGCGGCACGCGATGGCGTTTCGGCCCGCGCGCTGAACTAGATATGCCGCGCGCGCGGTTTTTGCGCATCCACTGGAGCGCCCAGAGTGGTAGCGCGCGTGCTAAAAGCACTAATTTTCAACGTGGCGCTTATAAAGCGCTGCTGTTGGAGATGCTCTTACAGTGGCAACAGATGAAAACTAGTGCGAGCATCGTTTGTTTTCAAGGAAACAAAAATGGAGTCCCTCCTCCAAAATTCCTGCACCTTCGAATCAGATTTTGCAAACTAATCTCATAGGTTAATTTTCTTAACTATCTTCCCGTAGATGTAGCAAATGTCGACCTTGTCCCCTTATATTGTTGGGCATTGTCTTGGTAATAAAATGGATCCTTTCTTCGGCCTCATGCGTGCGTCTCGTACACATCGAGGGACTCGTTTGTGGTTTCCCTATTGAACACGTAACCACTAACACTATCACAACTCTTGACTTTGTATGACTTTGTTGCTTAATCAATAAATTGCCCACGTTCCAATGATAACCTTGTTCGTGCGGATGGATCTCCAGATATTTTTAGATGAATAGCGCAACTTCATTTCATTGTTCAACAGAAAGAGGGATATAAAGATGTTCAGGGGAGGTAAAAAAACCAAACATGATGCCCCACCGCAAGTGTGGTCGCCATTCTAGTTAGTCTATCAAATTCTCGGACGCGGCTCGTCTGCCGTGCCTTCACGCACGGCAGAACTGCCGTACGGGCCACAATCGGCCGTTCGTTCACTGCTTTCTCATCCAACGGACCTCTGCTACCCCACTAACAAGCGAACCGAATTAGCGGGAGCTGTTAACAAAATAGGCGCCAAAATCACGTCCGCCGTCTGGCCTTCTCGCGCCAAAAATTGCTGCGCCGCGTATCAAGGTGAGGACTGAGGTGCTCGTCGCACGAATCGGCACAACCAAGATGCGTTCTCCTTGAGTTGCCACCGCCGCGATCGTGCCAAGCTGCTGCCACCACCGCCGCCGCATCGAATCCAACGGAGCTGCCGCCGTGGCTTTGCTTGTCGAGCAGCCGCCACCGCGTCGCCCGTCGAGCAGCCGCCGCCGCCAACAAGGAACTTAGGCCATTTGGTGTATTCGTTGGGTTCAATCAATTCAGACAAACTGTTATATTTGGTGCTTGCCTTTTATATAGTGAAACATATGAGGCTTTCAAATGGCTATTTGAAACTTTTCTCTTTGCACATAATCAGAAGCATCCAAGAACTATATATACAGATCAAGATGTTGCAATGGGAAATACGGTTGAGGATGTATTTTTAATGGCGGAGGAGGAGGAGGCGGAGGCGGAGGAGGAGGTTGAAGGGGAGGGGGAGGGGGAGGAGGAGGAGGAGGAGGATGAACCACATATTCTTGCAGACTTCAGTGCTTGCATGTATGAGTACCGAGACAAGGAAACATTTGAGGAAGCTTTTGACACCATGCGAGGTAAAATAGAAAAACAAACTTGGCTTGATAGCATCTATAAGGTAAAAGAGAAGTGGGCTGAATGTTTTATGATGGATGCTTTCACCTTGGGAATGCGAAGCACACAACTAAGTGAGAGCCTAAATAATGACCTCAAGAACCACTTAAAAGCAGATCTTGACATTCTTCGTTTTTTTCAAACATTTTGAAAGGGCTGTGCAAGTGAAACGTGATGCTGAGTTGAATTCAGAGTATGAGTCTAGGGAGTTATTACCTAGGGTCAAAATGAATGTTCCCATGTTGATCCAGGCAAGCAAGGTCTACAGTCCTATCATATTTGAAAGTTTTCAAGCAGAATTTGAGAGATCCATTGCATCATTCACCAAACAACTAGATGTGGGCTATGAATTTGCCATAACAATCAGCTCCGAAGATGAATGCAAAGTTATTGGGAATCCTTTTGAACAAACAGCTTCCTGCAGCTGTGGCCAGTTTGAGAGAATCGGTATATTGTGTGCCCATGCTATAAAAGTTCTTGATTTGATGAACATTAAGTTATTGCCAGAACATTATATTCTGAAGAGATGGACTAGAGAAGCACGGTGTGGAACTATTCAGGACAGAAGTGGGAGGAATGTTGTTGAGAACCCAATGTTCGATATTGATCAGCGCTACAAATCTCTCAAT
>NW_021248218.1:0-903 GCF_002162155.2 Triticum dicoccoides | reverse complement strand
GATGGAAAAACAGCGGAGTGGAGTGCCGAGTGCAGGTGCAGGCGAAGGTGAGCTGGCTCACGGTTGGAAGCGCGGGTGGGCAGTCAAGGCAGGGTTAAAAGATAGTACGAGTTGTTTTGTTTTCCTAGCATGTTTTGGTTTGGGGTTTAGGGCCGGCCACAGCCTTTCGTCAGCTTTAGAGCATCTCCAACAGCCGCGCTAAACAAGTGTCGTGCCGCAAATTTATTCATTTTAGCGCGCGCAATCGCTAGTGTGTCTCCAGCGGGTGCGCAATAATCGCGCGCGACATATAGAGTTGGATGTGCGGTCCGTATCGCTATCGCGCGCTGCGTATTTGGGGCGCCCGCTTCCGCGCGCGGCACACACGAGCGCTCGCGTAGCACTCTCTCCCCCGCGCCACCTTCGCCCTGCACGCGCCAGCGCCGGCGAGCTGACCCGATGAACGCATGCGCCGGCACCCCCCTCACCCCATCCTACAGCCGCGAACCCTCCACCGCCGTCGCCGCCGCAAACCCTAGTGCTGGGAGCGTTGGCCACGCCTCCGCCAGAGCTCCTCCGAGCATCGGCCTCGCGCGAGACCTCTTCATGCCGCCGCGGATGATCTCGGCAGCTGGTGGCGTCGGTGCTATGCAAAACTTGGTTGGACGTGTCGAGGGATCCATCTGTTGGAGGTGATCAAAGTAGAGATGCTTATTGGCTCCAGATGAAATAACACTTTGATCTTCGCAACATGAGTTGAATTGACCGATCCGCACGATCACTTCGCTCCCGGTGGTCGACCATCAATAGGGATTGTCAACAATGGGCGGCCGCGCAAAAAGCGGTTGACAAGTTGAACCCAACTGGCACCAATGATGATGATATGGTAAGTGTCATTTCATCATGTTCACGTCAAGCTTGTTG
>NW_021248217.1:0-2705 GCF_002162155.2 Triticum dicoccoides | reverse complement strand
AACAAGACAAGTAAGAACATGGCATGGAGCTACTCAACAAGCTTAACAAAAGACCCAAAGTGACCTGGGGCCAAAAGGGTTCACAAAATCTATTAACGGGCACACGAACATAGCTAAAACACAATCAGTTTTCAGACTTAGTGAAAACTGAGACATGCTGAAATTTAACTCACGAAGGCATGTAAACGAGCTCGATGCACTCACTACGGTGCAAGTCACAGCAAGGAAAGCATACATCCATTAAGAAGGCACAAAATACAAGCTAGACGTGGCAAGAACAATGGCATAGCATGCACGGATCAACTACAACAACGCCGGCAAAATCGCAAACGAGTTGACGAACTGCCCAGTTTCACCACGAAGCAAAAGTAGAGCTCGATTGACTCAAGCTATGGTGCTCCATAATTGCAAACAAAGACATGGATAGATATAGCATAACATGAATAACAAAAGTCCCTTACTGATCATCCTCAAAAGAGGCACGGATCACTAGGAAACAAGCTGAACATATGGCATCATGAACTAAAATATCCCAGACTTAGTGAAAATCACTAAGTCCCTGAAAACAGCAATCTCAGGTACCTCTCTTCGCAAGCTTGCACAAGACAACACACACATCCTAAAAATGCATGGGTGGCACCTCTGGAAAGAAGACAAAATGCTTAACAATTCATCCCAAAGGGTCACAGGCATATCGTGCACGAATTAAACATGGCAAAAATGACAATAGTGCATGATGAACTAACGGATCTGCAATTTAACTCACGAAGCCTCCTTCTAACAGCATTTTGGGCATCAATATTAACTCAAATGCAAATGATACAATCAACCAACAAGACAATATCATCCTCGGTAGCGAACTCGTCTCCCGGCTCTACCCAACAAGACAAACAAGCAACAAGGATACAATCAACCACGTGCAAGACCAAGCAATATGATGAAATGATGATATGCTATGCGGGATGCGATGCGGGATGCAAAATGCAAGATATGACAGGAAATGCATGAACCTGGCCTCAACTTGAAATTCCAAGGGTGCCACTCGATAGAGGGGATGAAATCGCTTGAAAACGATATAAAGATCATTGGAATCGGAGTTACGGTTTGGAAATGGCAAGCGTTTTAAGATATGACACCGGTCTGCGATTTACAGCAAGTAGGCATCTAAATGCAACGAAATGAACATGCTACAGCCACCAAACATGACAAAAAAATACATGGCAGGGATGCAAACAAGATGCTTAACAAAATACTAGCACTGAGCCACGGCCAATTCATCCATTATGAGGTTCAAACAAGCATGGCAAAAACGCGAATGCAAAACAGATTCCAGACTCAGTGAAATTAACACTAGTCTGAAATTTCAGATCACGAAGCCCTCTTCGGAGCAGCAAAACAACATGATTCATGACCTGAACAAGACAAGTAAGAACATGGCATGGAGCTACTCAACAAGCTTAACAAAAGACCCAAAGTGACCTGGGGCCAAAAGGGTTCACAAAATCTATTAACGGGCACACGAACATAGCTAAAACACAATCAGTTTTCAGACAGTGAAAACTGAGACATGCTGAAATTTAACTCACGAAGGCATGTAAAGGAGCTCGATGCACTCACTACGGTGCAAGTCACAGCAAGGAAAGCATACATCCATTAAGAAGGCACAAAATACAAGCTAGACATCGCAAGAACAATGGCATAGCATGCACGGATCAACTACAACAACGCCGGCAAAATCGCAAACGAGTTGACGAACTGCCCAGTTTCACCACGAAGCAAAAGTAGAGCTTGATTGACTCAAGCTATGGTGCTCCATAATTGCAAACAAAGACATGGATGGATAGAGCATAACATGAATAACAAAAGTCCCTTAATGATCATCCTCAAAGGAGGCACGGATCACTAGGAAACAAGCTGAACATATGGCATCATGAACTAAAATATCCCAGACTTAGTGAAAATCACTAAGTCCCTGAAAACAGCAATCTCAGGTACCTCTCTTCGCAAGCTTGCACAAGACAACACACACATCCTAAAAATTCATGGGTGGCACCTCTGGAAATAAGACAAAATGCTTAACAATTCATCCCAAAGGGGCACAAGCATATCATGCACGAATTAAACATGGCAAAATGACAAAAGTGCATGATGAACTAACGGATCTGCAATTTAACTCACGAAGCCCCCTTATAACAGCATTTTGGGCATCAAGGTGAACACAAATGCAAATGATGCAATGTAATTAAATGATGTACATGTCGAGACGAAGATTTTGATATATCATATGCCCAAAACGGAGCTACGGTTGCGGAGATACGAGCAGTCAAAGAATGCATAAAAATCTGGGAGTTAGGGTTTCGGGGGAGAGGGGGTCAACCCCAGATCTAGATCCAGCGCACGGATCCCGAGGCGGCGCCGGAGTACTGTTCACGCCGGAGCTCCTGTAGCTCGCCGGCGAGGGGGCCGTGGCCGTGGCGGCTGCCGGCGGCGAGGAGGCGGCGAGGAGGCGGCGGAGGGGCGCGGCGCCGGCCGGGCGTCGGTGGTGACGGTCGCGGGCGGCGAGGAGGCCGGCGGAGGGGAGGCGAGCGGTGGCGGGGCGGCGGCCCACGGCGGCGCCGGGCGCCGGAGACGAGGAGGGAGGCGGCGCTGGCGGCGGGAGGCGGCGGGGCGAGGCGGCTGGGCCGCGGGGGCTTCCCGCGGGCCTG